>NC_068424.1:17889001-17924001 GCF_023373465.1 Oncorhynchus keta | reverse complement strand
ACGAAATGAAACAAAACATATCATAGTAAATGAAACAAAACATATCATACTAAATATATCATACGAAATGAAACAAAACATATCATACGAAATGAAACAAAACATATCATAGTAAATGAAACAAAACATATCATACTAAATATATAATACGAAATGAAACAAAACATATCATACGAAATGAAACAAAACATATCATACGAAATGAAACAAAACATATCATACGAAATGAAACAAAACAAAACATATCATACTAAATGAAACAAAACATATCATACGAAATGAAACAAAACATATCATATGAAATGAAACAGAACATATCATACGAAATGAAACAAAACATATCATACTAAATGAAACAAAACATATCATACTAACTATATCATACGAAATGAAACAAAACATATCATACTAAATATATCATACTAAATGAAACAAAACATATCATACGAAATGAAACAAAACATATCATACTAAATATATCATACGAAATGAAACAAAACATATCATACGAAATGAAACAAAACATATCATAGTAAATGAAACAAAACATATCATACTAAATATATAATACGAAATGAAACAAAACATATCATACGAAATGAAACAAAACATATCATACCAAATGAAACAAAACATATCATACCAAATGAAACAAAACAAAACATATCATACTAGTGGTCCTTCTGTGGCTCAGTTGGTAGAGCATGGCGCTTGTAACGCCAGGGTAGTGGGTTCGATTCCCGGGACCACCCATACGTAGAATGTATGCACACATGACTGTAAGTCGCTTTGGATAAAAGCGTCAGCTAAATGGCATATATTATATTATATTATACTAAATGAAACAGAACATATCATACGAAATGAAACAAAACATATCATACTAAATGAAACAAAACATATCATACGAAATGAAACAAAACATATCATACGAAATGAAACAAAACATTTAATACGAAATTAAACAGAACATATCATACTAAATGAAACAAAACATATCATACGAAATGAAACAAAACATATAATACGAAATGAAACAAAACATATAATACGAAATTAAACAAAACATATCATATTAAATTAAACAAAACATATCATACTAAATTAAACAAAACATATCATACGAAATGAAACAAAACATATCATACTAAATTAAACAAAATATATCATACGAAATGAAACAAAACATATCATACTAAATTAAACAAAACATATCATACGAAATTAAACAAAACATATCATATGAAATTAAACAAAACATATCATACGAAATTAAACAAAACATATCATACCAAATTAGTGTCTCAGATTTAATACAGAAAAATTCTGAAATGCTCTGGGGCCAGGTTGAGCACAGAGACTGGTGTGGTGGTGTATATATATAGATTACTGCATGATCCACAGGTGGATAGATGGATAGAGTACAGGGATGTGGTTTGGTAAGTGGAGAGGTGGGTGGCTAGCTGTGGCCTAAGGTTAGGGAGGCAGTGTTAGAGAGGAAAGTAAGAAAGAGAGAGTGGAAGAAAGAGGGTGGAAGAGATCTTGTGGAAGAGAGAGGGTGGAAGAGAGAGGGTGGAAGACAGCGGGCGATGCTCTGTTGGAGTGTCAGACGGAAAGAATCCGCAGAGGACACACGCAAGCACGCACCCGTCTTACGAATGCACAGCCTTGAGTGGGCAGCATTCCAACAGTTGGGAACAGTTGGGATAACCAAATCGTAGATTAACAAGAAGGAAATTACATCAACAATTTATGCCCTCACACACGGATGCACACACACACAAAATCTGCTGCATTGCATTGAACCCAGTGCACAGGCAGCAATCAGTGCCATGCATATTAGTATTGGTAAGACTGGTAAGAAATAGGCAATTTCAAAACCTACAACTTATTTTCATCCCTTCACATATTCTACATCCCTGGTCCAAGCGAAGCCAGCAGGAATTCCCAAACTGAAGCAATCGTGTTTGAAACCTCCCGCATATAACATTCCAATTGCAGGGCTGTATGTATGTATGGTTGGTGACCCTCCTCTCTTGCCGTCCGCTGGCTCTCTAGTGTGTCATTGATTAGCATGGTGGCCCTGCAGTGCTGCTGGAATCCATCTCCAAGGTTACATGCAGGGCTGGTGACACTAGACTTTAGACATGGCTCACAGCTCAGAGCAGAGCAGAGCAGAGCTGCCTGCTACTGCTGGAGAAATAGGCAAGAATTATCCCACTCACCCAGCTGTGATAGAATATAGAACCCCTATTTCACAAAACTGTTACAGAGACAGATATATCTTAAGGCCTGTATGTTACAGAGACAGATATATCTTAAGGCCTGTATGTTACAGAGACAGATATATCTTAAGGTCTGTATGTTACAGAGACAGATATATCTTAAGGCCTGTATGTTACAGAGACAGATACATCTTGAAAGTGGCCTGTATGTTACAGAGACAGATACATCTTGAAAGTGGCCTGTATCCGTGTGAGTAATGACAAGGCACCATTTTTACAGTGGACAATTCTCGTATGGTCCTCTAAAGAAATGTACCATAAATAAATCATACTTTGGGAGAACTTGAATGAAATACCACCATACAGACATGTCTGTAGCTGTTCAACCTCTCGTGGACAGACTAACATCTGACCAAATTACGCAATATTTTTTTTCTGGGTTAATCGAGATTAATAGATGTTCAATAAGCTATCCGTAAATAGTGATGGTATTTGCCAGGGGCTTGAATGATATCTTGATTGTGTGGCTGAGAAGCTCCAGACGGCCCAGTCCTGTAATGCCAGCGGCCCATTCAGAGCCACCCAGAGTGGTGTAACAATGTATATAAATAGCCATGGAGCTCAAGAATGGCCCTGGCAGCCAATTACTAGGACTAATGCCTAAAAGTAAAGCAAACACACACACACACACACACACCCACGCATACACGCACGAATACACACACACACACACACACCCACGCATACACGCACGAATACACACACACACCCACGCATACACGCACGAATACACACACATACGTTTACTCACTCATTCACTCCCAGCAATCTGCACAAAGGGCCAATTGACTCCCCCAAGTCCCCATTAATTCTCCAGTCAATTTGTAAACATCACATTGGCATTAAGTAGGACGTCCACAAGCCACATACATCTTTAAGCACAAAACCACGTCCATCAGACGATTTGAATCTTGTCAAATAGCCAGCAGAATGATCTGGGTTCAGATGAGAGGGTTGGAAGCCTACAGTGAAGTCGGCTGAAAACAAAACTGAAGTAATTAAGCAGGTGGAGTAATTCGTAGAATTCTGTGTTTTCACATGCTTGCTTTTGATAAAAAGCTTTATCTGTCTTCCCAATGACAACTAGTTTGAAAATGTAAACATTTGTTTTATGGAAAAGAGATGATGTATGTTTCTGGAAGACTCTTCACACTGCCTTGCTGACAACGTGACCGAGCATGGCAGATTACTGTTCGTGACCGAGCATGGCAGATTACTGTTCGTGACCGAGCATGGCAGATTACTGTTCGTGACCGAGCATGGCAGATTACTGTTTGTGACCGAGCATGGCAGATGGCAGATTACTGTTTCGTGACCGAGCATGGCAGATTACTGTTCCCGAGCATGGCAGATTACTGTTCGTGACCGAGCATGGCAGATTACTGTTCGTGACTGTTCGTGACCGAGCATGGCAGATTACTGTTCGTGACCGAGCATGGCAGATTACTGTTCGTGACCGAGCATGGCAGATTACTGTTCGTGACCGAGCATGGCAGATTACTGTTCGTGACCGAGCATGGCAGATTACTGTTCGTGACCGAGCATGGCAGATTACTGTTCGACCGAGCATGGCAGATTACTGTTCGTGACCGAGCATGGCAGATTACTGTTCGTGACCGAGCATGGCAGATTACTGTTCGTGACCGAGCATGGCAGATTACTGTTCGTGACCGAGCATGGCAGATTACTGTTTACTGTGACCGAGCATGGCAGATTACTGTTCGTGACCGATGGCAGATGTTCGTGACCGAGCATGATTACTGTTCGTGACCGAGCATGGCAGATTACTGTTCGTGACCGAGCATGGCAGATTACTGTTCGTGACCGAGCATGGCAGATTACTGTTCGTGACCGAGCATGACCGAGCAGATTACTGTTCGTGACCGAGCATGGCAGATTACTGTTCGTGACCGAGCATGGCAGATTACTGTTCGTGACCGAGCATGGCAGATTACTGTTCGTGACCGAGCATGGCAGATTACTGTTCGTGACCGAGCATGGCAGATTACTGTTCGTGACCGAGCATGGCAGATTACTGTTCGTGACCGAGCATGGCAGATTACTGTTCGTGACCGAGCATGACAGATTACTGTTCGTGACCGAGCATGGCAGATTACTGTTCGTGACCGAGCATGGCAGATTACTGTTCGTGACCGAGCATGGCAGATTACTGTTCGTGACCGAGCATGGCAGATTACTGTTCGTGACCGAGCATGGCAGATTACTGTTCGTGACCGAGCATGGCAGATTACTGTTCGTGACCGAGCATGGCAGATTACTGTTCGTGACCGAGCATGGCAGATTACTGTTCGTGACCGAGCATGACAGATTACTGTTCGCATGGCAGATTACTGTTCGTGACCGAGCATGGCAGATTACTGTTCGTGACCGAGCATGGCAGATTACTGTTCGTGACCGAGCATGGCAGATTACTGTTCGTGACCGAGCATGGCAGATTACTGTTCGTGACCGAGCATGACAGATTACTGTTCGTGACCGAGCATGGCAGATTACTGTTCGTGACCGAGCATGGCAGATTACTGTTCGTGACCGAGCATGGCAGATTACTGTTCGTGACCGAGCATGGCAGATTACTGTTCGACCGAGCATGGCAGATTACTGTTCGTGACCGAGCATGGCAGATTACTGTTCGTGACCGAGCATGGCAGATTACTGTTCGTGACCGAGCATGGCAGATTACTGTTCGTGACCGAGCATGGCAGATTACTGTTCGTGACCGAGCATGGCAGATTACTGTTCGTGACCGAGCATGGCAGATTACTGTTCGTGACCGAGCATGGCAGATTACTGTTCGTGACCGAGCATGGCAGATTACTGTTCGTGACCGAGCATGGCAGATTACTGTTCGTGACCGAGCATGGCAGATTACTGTTCGTGACCGAGCATGGCAGATTACTGTTCGTGACCGAGCATGGCAGATTACTGTTCGTGACCGAGCATGGCAGATTACTGTTCGTGACCGAGCATGGCAGATTGTTCGTGACCGAGCATGGCAGATTACTGTGACCGAGCATGACAGATTACTGTTCGTGACCGAGCATGGCAGATTACTGTTCGTGACCGAGCATGGCAGATTACTGTTCGTGACCGAGCATGGCAGATTACTGTTCGTGACCGAGCATGGCAGATTACTGTTCGTGACCGAGCATGGCAGATTACTGTTCGTGACCGAGCATGGCAGATTACTGTTCGTGACCGAGCATGGCAGATTACTGTTCGTGACCGAGCATGGCAGATTACTGTTCGTGACCGAGCATGACAGATTACTGTTCGTGACCGAGCATGGCAGATTACTGTTCGTGACCGAGCATGACAGATTACTGTTCGTGACCGAGCATGGCAGATTACTGTTCGTGACCGAGCATGGCAGATTACTGTTCGTGACCGAGCATGGCAGATTACTGTTCGTGACCGAGCATGGCAGATTACTGTTCGTGACCGAGCATGACAGATTACTGTTCGTGACCGAGCATGGCAGATTACTGTTCGTGACCGAGCATGGCAGATTACTGTTCGTGACCGAGCATGGCAGATTACTGTTCGTGACCGAGCATGGCAGATTACTGTTCGTGACCGAGCATGGCAGATTACTGTTCGTGACCGAGCATGGCAGATTACTGTTCGTGACCGAGCATGACAGATTACTGTTCGTGACCGAGCATGGCAGATTACTGTTCGTGACCGAGCATGGCAGATTACTGTTCGTGACCGAGCATGGCAGATTACTGTTCGTGACCGAGCATGGCAGATTACTGTTCGTGACCGAGCATGGCAGATTACTGTTCGACGCCGAGCATGGCAGATTACTGTTCGTGACCGAGCATGACAGATTACTGTTCGTGACCGAGCATGGCAGATTACTGTTCGTGACCGAGCATGGCAGATTACTGTTCGTGACCGAGCATGGCAGATTACTGTTCGTGACCGAGCATGGCAGATTACTGTTCGTGACCGAGCATGACAGATTACTGTTCGTGAGCATGGCAGATTACTGCATGGCAGATTACTGTTCGTGACCGAGCATGACAGATTACTGTTCGTGACCGAGCATGGCAGATTACTGTTCGTGACCGAGCATGGCAGATTACTGTTCGTGACCGAGCATGGCAGATTACTGTTCGTGACCGAGCATGGCAGATTACTGTTCGTGACCGAGCATGGCAGATTACTGACCGAGCATGGCAGATTACTGTTCGTGACGTGAGATTACCGAGCATGGCAGATTACTGTTCGTGACCGAGCATGGCAGATTACTGTTCGTGACCGAGCATGGCAGATTACTGTTCGTGACCGAGCATGGCAGATTACTGTTCGTGACCGAGCATGGCAGATTACTGTTCGTGACCGAGCATGGCAGATTACTGTTTGTGACCGAGCATGGCAGATTACTGTTCGTGACCGAGCATGGCAGATTACTGTTTGTGACCGAGCATGGCAGATTACTGTTCGTGACCGAGCATGGCAGATTACTGTTCGTGACCGAGCATGGCAGATTACTGTTCGTGACCGAGCATGGCAGATTACTGTTTGTGACCGAGCATGGCAGATTACTGTTCGTGACCGAGCATGGCAGATTACTGTTCGTGACCGAGCATGGATTACTGTTCGTGAGATGGCAGATTACTGTTCGTGACCGAGCATGGCAGATTACTGTTCGTGACCCGAGCATGGCAGATTACTGTTCGTGACCGAGCATGGCAGATTACTGTTCGTGACCGAGCATGGCAGATTACTGTTCGTGACTGTTACTGTTCGTGACCGAGCATGGCAGATTACTGTTCGTGACCGAGCATGGCAGATTACTGTTCGTGACCGAGCATGGCAGATTACTGTTCGTGACCGAGCATGGCAGATTACTGTTCGTGACCGAGCATGGCAGATTACTGTTCGTGACCGAGCATGACAGATTACTGTTCGTGACCGAGCATGGCAGATTACTGTTCGTGACAGATTACTGTTCGTGAGCATGGCAGATTACTGTTCGTGACCGAGCATGGCAGATTACTGTTCGTGACCGAGCATGGCAGATTACTGTTCGTGACCGAGCATGGCAGATTACTGTTCGTGACCGAGCATGACAGATTACTGTTCGTGACCATGAGTTCATGGCAGATTACTGTTCGTGACCGAGCATGGCAGATTACTGTTCGTGACCGAGCATGGCAGATTACTGTTCGTGACCGAGCATGACAGATTACTGTTCGTGACCGAGCATGGCAGATTACTGTTCGTGACCGAGCATGGCAGATTACTGTTCGTGACCGAGCATGGCAGATTACTGTTCGTGACCGAGCATGGCAGATTACTGTTCGTGACCGAGCATGGCAGATTACTGTTCGTGACCGAGCATGGCAGATTACTGTTCGTGACCGAGCATGGCAGATTACTGTTCGTGACCGAGCATGGCAGATTACTGTTCGTGACCGAGCATGGCAGATTACTGTTCGTGACCGAGCATGGCAGATTACTGTTCGTGACCGAGCATGGCAGATTACTGTTCGTGACCGAGCATGGCAGATTACTGTTCGTGACCGAGCATGACAGATTACTGTTCGTGACCGAGCATGGCAGATTACTGTTCGTGACCGAGCATGGCAGATTACTGTTCGTGACAGATTACTGTTCGTGACCGCATGGCAGATTACTGTTCGTGAGATTACTGTTCGAGCATGGCAGATTACTGTTCGTGACCGAGCATGGCAGATTACTGTTCGTGAGATTACTGTTCGACCGCATGAGATTACAGATTACTGTTCGTGACCGAGCATGGCAGATTACTGTTCGTGACCGAGCATGGCAGATTACTGTTCGTGACCGAGCATGGCAGATTACTGTTCGTGACCGAGCATGGCAGATTACTGTTCGTGACCGAGCATGACAGATTACTGTTCGTGACCGAGCATGGCAGATTACTGTTCGTGACCGAGCATGGCAGATTACTGTTCGTGACCGAGCATGGCAGATTACTGTTCGTGACCGAGCATGGCAGATTACTGTTCGTGACCGAGCATGACAGATTACTGTTCGTGACCGAGCATGGCAGATTACTGTTCGTGACCGAGCATGGCAGATTACTGTTCGTGACCGAGCATGGCAGATTACTGTTCGTGACCGAGCATGGCAGATTACTGTTCGTGACCGAGCATGGCAGATTACTGTTCGTGACCGAGCATGGCAGATTACTGTTCGTGACCGAGCATGGCAGATTACTGTTCGTGACCGAGCATGGCAGATTACTGTTCGTGACCGAGCATGGCAGATTACTGTTCGTGACCGAGCATGGCAGATTACTGTTCGTGACCGAGCATGGCAGATTACTGTTCGTGACCGAGCATGGCAGATTACTGTTCGTGACCGAGCATGGCAGATTACTGTTCGTGACCGAGCATGGCAGATTACTGTTCGTGACCGAGCATGGCAGATTACTGTTCGTGACCGAGCATGGCAGATTACTGTTCGTGAGCATGGCAGATTACTGTTCGTGACCGAGCATGGCAGATTACTGTTCGTGACCGAGCATGACAGATTACTGTTCGTGACCGAGCATGGCAGATTACTGTTCGTGACCGAGCATGGCAGATTACTGTTCGTGACCGAGCATGGCAGATTACTGTTCGTGACCGAGCATGGCAGATTACTGTTCGTGACCGAGCATGGCAGATTACTGTTCGTGACCGAGCATGGCAGATTACTGTTCGTGACCGAGCATGGCAGATTACTGTTCGTGACCGAGCATGGCAGATTACTGTTCGTGACCGAGCATGGCAGATTACTGTTCGTGACCGAGCATGGCAGATTACTGTTCGTGACCGAGCATGGCAGATTACTGTTCGTGACCGAGCATGGCAGATTACTGTTCGTGACCGAGCATGGCAGATTACTGTTCGTGACCGAGCATGGCAGATTACTGTTCGTGACCGAGCATGGCAGATTACTGTTCGTGACCGAGCATGACAGATTACTGTTCGTGACCGAGCATGGCAGATTACTGTTCGTGACCGAGCATGGCAGATTACTGTTCGTGACCGAGCATGAGATTACTGTTCGTGACCGCATGGCAGATTACTGTGACCGAGCATGGCAGATTACTGACCGAGCATGGCAGATTACTGTTCGTGACCGAGCATGGCAGATTACTGTTCGTGACCGAGCATGGCAGATTACTGTTCGTGACCGAGCATGGCAGATTACTGTTCGTGACCGAGCATGGCAGATTACTGTTCGTGACCGAGCATGGCAGATTACTGTTACTGTGACCGAGCATGGCAGATTACTGTTCGTGACCGAGCATGGCAGATTACTGTTCGTGACCGAGCATGGCAGATTACTGTTGACGTGACCTGAGCATGGCAGATTACTGTTCGTGACCGAGCATGGCAGATTACTGTTCGTGACCGAGCATGGCAGATTACTGTTCGTGACCGAGCATGGCAGATTACTGTTCGTGACCGAGTGACCGAGCATGGCAGATTACTGTTCGTGACCGAGCATGGCAGATTACTGTTCGTGACCGAGCATGGCAGATTACTGTTCGTGACCGAGCATGCATTACTGTTCGCAGATGGCAGATTACTGTTCGTGACCGAGCATGGCAGATTACTGTTCGTGACCGAGCATGGCAGATTACTGTTCGTGACCGAGCATGGCAGATTACTGTTCGTGACCGAGCATGGCAGATTACTGTTCGTGACCGAGCATGGCAGATTACTGTTCGTGACCGAGCATGGCAGATTACTGTTCGTGACCGAGCATGGCAGATTACTGTTCGTGACTGTTTACTGTTCGACCGAGCATGGCAGATTACTGTTCGTGACCGAGCATGGCAGATTACTGTTCGTGACCGAGCATGGCAGATTACTGTTCGTGACCGAGCATGGCAGATTACTGTTCGTGACCGAGCATGGCAGATTACTGTTCGTGGCATGAGCATGGCAGATTACTGTTCGTGACCGAGCATGGCAGATTACTGTTCGTGACCGAGCATGGCAGATTACTGTTCGTGACCGAGCATGACAGATTACTGTTCGTGACCGAGCATGACAGATTACTGTTCGTGACCGAGCATGACAGATTACTGTTCGTGACCGAGCATGACAGATTACTGTTCGATTTTGGAAGGGCCCTCCTCCCTCGCCGCTTCTGCTCAATCACATCACGGACCATAGACTGGTGTCCCGCGGCTCCGAATGATCCAATCCACTCAATGATAAAGACAGTAGAGAATATTACAGCCTGACAACGTAAAAAGACACTCATGACATTACCCATAATAAAGAAGAGTATCTTACTAGAGGAAATCCTTGATAATAAATTCCTTGTTTGTACCATTAGGATAAAGACTTTAAAAATGACATTGTTTTTATTTGCATATTCATTGTGATATGTAATTTAGACCAAAGTAGCAGCATTTCTGTCATGCTTGTGGCTGTGTGATTCTATGAAAATATACCACAACGTCAGGGTTTGACACGGCTCCTACGGCGTAGCCTACAACACTATCCAACCAATCAGTGCCGAGTGTCCGCTGAAGCATTGAGCAAAAGGTGCTGAACGCTATCCTATAGATTGAGCAAATTGACAAAAAGAATCAAGGCATTAGTCAATTCAAATAATGATAGTGAAAGACCAATCGATAGTAAAAATCAAAACAACAATATTGGTCCAAACAGCCATAGAAGTCCCTCATTTAGTGTGGGCGGCTGGGTGAGGCCATGTTGTGTTGGTATGTTGTGTATACTCTCCGTGGGAAGCAGTCGGTCGGTGGCTATATTTCCCATGGAGACAGCCTGCTCTTGGCCCTTCCTGTGGTTAATTGCTGCTCCTGCTACTCCACTAGTTCCCCTATATCTGCACCCAGACAATTTACATCTCATTACCTCCTTGTCTGTCTGGCTGGCTGGAGGAAGACTGGCTTTCTACAAATAGAGAGAAATGTTTCACTCTGGTAACAGAATGAGTCATTTTGAATTCAGGCCCACAGTCTTATGTCCCAGAGTCAGAGGTGTCAAAATGGTTTTCTTCACTCTGTCTGTGTGGTTTTCCCTCATCACACAATGGCACATGTACATTTCCCCTTCTATCATTCTATTATCAAAATGCTGTTATCATTGTTGAATGGACCGAGGGTGAAAATAGGGAGCAAAATGACTGAATCATTTTTAGGGAAATAAGAATGTTTGCTAGTAAATGAGGTCAATGTTGTCACCTTTTTGTGGTGCTTTAGGAAGATACAAATCCATGGTGGCCTTCACATAAGGCCCGATTCAGACTTAGGAAATGTATGTCTTCCCTACGCACTTCTCAGTAGTTGGTATTCAGACTTAGGAAATGTATGTCTTCCCTACGCACTTCTCAGTAGTTGGTATTCAGACTTAGGAAATGTATGTCTTCCCTACAGAATGAGTCACTTCTCAGTCAGACTTAGGAAATGTACATTCTTCCCTACGCACTTCTCAGTAGTTGGTATTCAGACTTAGGAAATGTATGTCTTCCTAGGTAATTCAGACTTAGGAAATATGTCTTCCCCTACGCACTTCTCAGTAGTTGGTATTCAGACTTAGGAAATGTATGTCTTCCCTAGCACTTCTCAGTAGTTGGTATTCAGACTTAGGAAATGTATGTCTTCCCTACGCACTTCTCAGTAGTTGGTATTCAGACTTAGGAAATGTATGTCTTCCCTACGCACTTCTCAGTAGTTGGTATTCAGACTTAGGAAATGTATGTCTTCCCTACGCACTTCTCAGTAGTTGGTATTCAGACTTAGGAAATGTATGTCTTCCCTACGCACTTCTCAGTAGTTGGTATTCAGACTTAGGAAATGTATGTCTTCCCTACGCACTTCTCAGTAGTTGGTATTCAGACTTAGGAAATGTATGTCTTCCCTACGCACTTCTCAGTAGTTGGTATTCAGACTTACCTTATGTTGGTGCATAATGGGCTTTGCAGGTGTGGTTCCCTTCTGTGTGCCGAATACATTTAATTCAGCTGCTGAAAACCCTCCTACTTGCTGGCCAACCCATTTTCTCGTGGAGTTTTCATTCAATAGTGTTTCCAGTAGATTTATCTTAAACCATCCCTTTAAATACGGTGTACCTTCAATTTTTGACTCACTAAAATATACGGAGAAGGGGTTGAGAATATAGGGATCAATGAATGAAAGCCATATAAATAGATGCGTCTTTCATTTTGATATGCCATTTAGCAGACACTTTAATCCAAGGTGATTTACAGTCACATAGGCATACTTTTTACAGATGGGAGGTCCCGGGAATTGAACCCACTACACCGGCATAACAAGTGCAATGCTCTGCCAACTGAGCTATAAAGGTCTCTGTTCCAGCACCAACTGGTACATGTAAAAATATGATCTGATCTTGAAGAATATTTATGCAGATTTTAGGGTTAGGAAAGTATGTTGTCATCATTAAAACAAAACAAGAGATCAAGAGTCTTTATGCAGTGATTTAATTCATCCTGAAAGTTGTGACATCTAAGTTCAATCCATGAAATATTGGAAGGTTGAAAAAGGTGTACGATAAGGGTTGAACTATAGTTGTATACATCTACCCATCTCCTCACTAATCATGGAGCTGGATGACACGGGTCCAGTGAACCATGCGCCAGGCTCCAGGTTTAACCTGCTACGTGTGGTCTGAGTTCTGACTCAAATAGGCTAAAATGTCCAAAATTGCACAACGTTACCCTAATGTGATCCACTAATGCTGGCAACCCTCAGGAACAACCACATGGACGTGACAGAGGAAAGAAAGGTGAACGGAACGATGCAAAATGTAGGCAAGGAAACTAGCACTAAAGTGACAGTTATAAATGTATGTGGGTATTACTCACGGTGGCTCCCGGTAGTGGCTAATGTTTAACATGACACAGATTGTAAAATAAAACAGAGAAAAGCCTGAGCATATAATGGAAACATTCAAAAGCGCATACATCATCTCAGCAAGTTTGGCCCCACAGAAGCCAATAGCTTCGCTCTCCAAATTTGATCCACGCAAATTATGAGGGCATCAGAACTGGACATAAAATGGTTGTATTTTGTAGTTTATAATGGAGGTAGTACAATATAGTTCATATAGAGTTTCAACTAAAAGGCAACAATATCTTCTTTCATATTAGTTTAGTTTAGTTTATTTGCAAAAATAGAAAGACAGATTGTAACAGCAAAAAAGCCTCTATGTGCAGGAGGGGGTAAAAAGTCCAAAAGGGACTGTTGATGTAGCCCTCCCTAGTTGTCATGAATGACACAGATTCAGCAGTGAGGACAAACAAATGAACAAACCAACTACATAATAAAAACTAGAAATATTCAAATACAGGTCTCAGAAAACCCAAATTAAATTATTTCGAATACTTTGCAGAACACCAATATATTTGAATATATGCAAATTATTTGAAAACAAAAAAGTATTTATTTGATGTCTGCCAAATATAAGATGAAGAACCAAAAACTACAACAGTAAGTTGAATTAGGCTAAGCACATGGTTTGGTGGGCCCTTAGATATAAATCTTAACACAGTCTACAGCCTAGAACTAAATACACGAGGGACATGGAATCTCCTCAACATTAGACTAGACCACTTTTGAGGCTTCAAAATGACTAAAGAGTATATTTTCATAATGAGTGAGGTAATACAGTAAGTAACACTTGACATCCAGTTCTTATACACGTGTAGTAACATTGTGATTGTGCCTCTGGCAACATTGTCGTTACACAGGACTGTGGAAATGGCATAATAATGGAGAAATTACACAAGTGCATTAAGAAACAGTCACTATTCCTATTGTGTACATTAGATACAAAAACTAAATTACCAAAGTATTGTGTAACATCGTGCTAATAAAATGTTTCTCCAAAAAGAATTGCAGTTTTATTACGCAGAAACAACGGTTTAATATGAAGTGTTACTGAGAATGCTAACAGTAACAAAATATGGCTATTAAGCGTCAAAAGGAAACTAAATATCCAGAAACTGGCTTCTTCAATCAACTACAGCCAGGTAGGTGGAAGAAAAAGTTCATATATGTGTCAAACTCATTCCAAAGAGGGCCAAGTGTCTGCAGGTTTTCACTCCTCCCTTGTACGTGACTGATGAATTAAGGTCACTAATTAGTAAGGAACTCCCCTCAGCTGATTGTCTAGGTCTTAATTGAAAGGAAAACCCGAAAACCAGCAGGCACTAGGCCCTCCGTGGAATGAGTTTGACTCATTTAAACCAAGAACACAAAGAGGTTCCAAGTTGTTTCTACGAAGCATCCAACTTCCTGTTTGCAATGTTTGCAAATGGCTTTGAATTACTCTGCAGTATTTTCAGGTGTTATAAAATGAATTGCATCTTTTGATATGTTCTGTGGCATGTTGAAAGACCCATACTGTCGTTGGACATCACAACTTATTATACTTATCTGTACAAAATATCATTGGTTAATTAGTTTGACTTGATTATGTTCACCTGGGGCAATGGACATTTACAGAATATTCAGATGAAAATGTTTTGTGTAGAAAAAATATGACTGTCAGATAAATTGGAATAGTATAGGAGATTGTGTGTACTCTATTCATTTTATTTCTATATTCAACATGCAGTTCCAGATTACAGCCGTAACATTAGTTGAAGGCAGCTAATCCAATAGTTTAAGAAAAGTAGACACTTTTTGAAATCTGTTTTCAAATGTTTTTAAAAAGTAGTTGCTTACTCAGATCTGTATTCAAAGAGTTTTCAAATCGTTTTGAAAAGTAGTTACTTTATGAGTTCTGTTTTCAAATAGTTTTGAAAAGTAGTCACTTTATGAGTTCTGTTTTCAAATAGTTTTGAAAAGTAGTCACTTTATGAGTTCTGCATTCAAATAGTTTTGAAAAGTAGTCACTTTATGAGTTCTGCATTCAAATAGTTTTGAAAAGTAGTCACTTTATGAGTTCTGCATTCAAATAGTTTTGAAAAGTAGTCACTTTATGAGTTCTGCATTCAAATAGTTTTGAAAAGTAGTCACTTTATGAGTTCTGCATTCAAATAGTTTTGAAAAGTAGTCACTTTTTGATGAGTTCTGCATTCAAATAGTTTTGAAAAGTAGTCACTTTATGAGTTCTGCATTCAAATAGTTTTGAAAAGTAGTCACTTTATGAGTTCTGCATTCAAATAGTTTTGAAAAGTAGTCACTTTATGAGTTCTGCATTCAAATAGTTTTGAAAAGTAGTCACTTTATGAGTTCTGCATTCAAATAGTTTTGAAAAGTAGTCACTTTATGAGTTCTGCATTCAAATAGTTTTGAAAAGTAGTCACTTTATGAGTTCTGCATTCAAATAGTTTTGAAAAGTAGTCACTTTATGAGTTCTGCATTCAAATAGTTTTGAAAAGTAGTCACTTTATGAGTTCTGCATTCAAATAGTTTTGAAAAGTAGTCACTTTATGAGTTCTGCATTCAAATAGTTTTGAAAAGTAGTCACTTTATGAGTTCTGCATTCAAATAGTTTTGAAAAGTAGTCACTATGAGTTCTGCATTCAAATAGTTTTGAAAAGTAGTCATTTTTGGGGATCTGCATTCAAATAGTTTTGAAAAGTAGTCATTTTTGGGTTCTGAATTCAAATAGTTTTGAAAAGTAGTCATTTTTGGGGGATCTGAATTCAAATAGTTTTGAAAAGTAGTAATTTTTCCCTGGATCTGAATTCAAATAGTTTTGAAAAGTAGTCATTTTCTGGGGATCTGGATTCAAATAGTTTTGAAAAGTAGTCACTTTATGAGTTCTGCATTCAAATAGTTTTGAAAAGTAGTCACTTTATGAGTTCTGCATTCAAATAGTTTTGAAAAGTAGTCACTATGAGTTCTGCATTCAAATAGTTTTGAAAAGTAGTCATTTTTGGGGGATCTGAATTGAAATAGATGTAGTCACCTCCAAAGTAACTATTTATTCCCCTGGAAAAAGTTACTTTCCACAAAGCATTGTTAAAACGATAGTTATCCCAGGTCTGGAGGGAATACAATTAAAATTCTGAACAACAGTACAGCTATTTATCGCCTACTTCACTGTGGGAAATGGGCCGCAATACAAGTCATGTTGATATGATTTTCTGTTTGCCTCCATATGACAGGTGTCACATTCATCTCTAGGAATAATAAGGAACAAATCGTGCAAAACAATTGCTATGTGTATTTACAATCCCCTTCTCCAAACGGATTACTCGTTTACCTAGTTTATATAACTCTTATCAAGCTGTAAATTACAGTGCATGCAGAATGGTGTTATTTCTATTGGAAAAAATAAAGCAGATGTTTTTCCATTTGCAACCGGCGGGTTCGCTCGAACTTATTCCTGGTTTCCTCGCGCGTAAAGGCGGTGGAATTATGAAGGAATTAATTCAAGGTCAGAATACATGTACGTAGACACACCTCCGCAAAACCTTCATTTCGTTGATATCCAACCAAAACGAATAGCGGGTGAATAACGTGCTATTCTCATGCTTAAGTTAATAGTCAGAGTACGCGTAGAAAGCGGAATTCCCCCCATATAGTGTTAATGTCTATAGTATATTTGAATCCTAACCTTAGTAGGACTAGAACTTTTAATGACCTGACTTAACATTGAGCATGTTCCCTTGATTAAGTAAATGATATAGAGACATCAAACTGAGATGAAGTCTTTTTGCTCCCCTCGTCTCATGTGGTACGACTCAGGGCTTTTAGTACAGCTAGATAATTAGTCACGTGCATAACCCACAGTAATTATCTCAGGCAGAAGGTTGTTAACACTACCTTGCCTTATTTCCCCATAGAGTTTCCTTTTAATCAGAGAGAGCATTGTTCATTTTTCAGCGGCCAGGCCTCTTTGTGCCAGATGATGGAAATAGATTTTGGTTTGTGAGATGTGAATTGCTCGCTGAAAATGTTATATAAATAAACATTTACAGTAAAAACGGTCATGTGAATTATGTATAAAAACATAAACATACACATGCTTTATTTTTATCAAGACAGAATTGTTTACAAGGATAAAATTGCCTTATAGAATATCCTAGCTATAGTACACTGATGCAGTGATATCAGTGGATTATGAACACAGACACAGACAGGCACCTGTACTGTGGATTATGAACACAGACACAGACAGGCACCTGTACTGTGGATTATGAACACAGACACAGACAGGCACCTGTACTGTGGATTATGAACACAGACACAGACAGGCACCTGTACAGTGGATTAAGAACACAGACACAGACAGGCACCTGAACAGTGGATTATGAACACAGACACAGACAGGCACCTGAACAGTGGATTATGAACACAGACACAAACAGGCAACTGAACAATGGATTATGAACACAGACACAGACAGGCATCTGAACACAGACACAGACAGGCACCTGAACAGTGGATTATGAACACAGACACAGACAGGCATCTGAACAGTGGATTAAGAACACAGACACAGACAGGCATCTGAACAGTGGATTATGAACACAGACACAGACAGGCAACTGAACAGTGGATTATGAACACAGACACAGACAGGCAACTAAACAGTGGATTATGAACACAGACACAAACGGGTATCTGAACAGTGGATTATGAACACAGACACAAACAGGCACCTGAACAGTGGATTATGAACACAGACACAGACAGGCACCTGAACAGTGGATTAAGAACACAGACACAGACAGGCACCTGAACAGTGGATTATGAACACAGACACAAACAGGCACCTGAACAATGGATTATGAACACAGACACAGACAGGCATCTGAACACAGACACAGACAGGCACCTGAACAGTGGATTATGAACACAGACACAGACAGGCACCTGAACAGTGGATTATGAACACAGACACAGACGGGTATCTGAACAGTGGATTATGAACACAGACACAAACAGGCACCTGAACAGTGGATTATGAACACAGACACAAACAGGCACCTGAACAGTGGATTAAGAACACAGACACAGACAGGCACCTGAACAGTGGATTATGAACACAGACACAGACAGGCATCTGAACAGTGGATTATGAACACAGACACAGACAGGCACCTGAACAGTGGATTATGAACACAGACACAGACAGGCATCTGAACAGTGGATTATGAACACAGACACAGACAGGCATCTGAACAGTGGATTATGAACACAGACACAAACAGGCACCTGAACAGTGGATTATGAACACAGACACAGACAGGCATCTGAACAGTGGATTAAGAACACAGACACAGACAGGCACCTGAACAGTGGATTAAGAACACAGACACAGACAGGCACCTGAACAGTGGATTAAGAACACAGACACAGACAGGCACCTGAACAGTGGATTATGAACACAGACACAGACAGGCACCTGAACAGTGGATTAAGAACACAGACACAGACAGGCACCTGAACAGTGGATTAAGAACACAGACACAGACAGGCACCTGAACAGTGGATTATGAACACAGACACAGACAGGCACCTGAACAGTGGATTAAGAACACAGACACAGACAGGCACCTGAACAGTGGATTAAGAACACAGACACAGACAGGCACCTGAACAGTGGATTAAGAACACAGACACAGACAGGCACCTGAACAGTGGATTAAGAACACAGACACAGACAGGCACCTGAACAGTGGATTAAGAACACAGACACAGACAGGCACCTGAACAGTGGATTAAGAACACAGACACAGACAGGCACCTGAACAGTGGATTAAGAACACAGACACAGACAGGCACCTGAACAGTGGATTAAGAACACAGACACAGACAGGCATCTGAACAGTGGATTATGAACACAGACACAGACAGGCACCTGTACAGTGGATTAAGAACACAGACACAGACAGGCATCTGAACAGTGGATTATGAACACAGACACAGACAGGCACCTGAACAGTGGATTAAGAACACAGACACAGACAGGCACCTGAACAGTGGATTAAGAACACAGACACAGACAGGCACCTGAACAGTGGATTAAGAACACAGACACAGACAGGCACCTGAACAGTGGATTAAGAACACAGACACAGACAGGCACCTGAACAGTGGATTATGAACACAGACACAGACAGGCACCTGAACAGTGGATTAAGAACACAGACACAGACAGGCACCTGAACAGTGGATTAAGAACACAGACACAGACAGGCACCTGAACAGTGGATTAAGAACACAGACACAGACAGGCACCTGAACAGTGGATTAAGAACACAGACACAGACAGGCACCTGAACAGTGGATTAAGAACACAGACACAGACAGGCACCTGAACAGTGGATTATGAACACAGACACAGACAGGCACCTGAACAGTGGATTAAGAACAGAGACACAGACAGGCACCTGAACAGTGGATTAAGAACACAGACACAGACAGGCACCTGAACAGTGGATTAAGAACACAGACACAGACAGGCACCTGAACAGTGGATTAAGAACACAGACACAGACAGGCACCTGAACAGTGGATTAAGAACACAGACACAGACAGGCACCTGAACAGTGGATTAAGAACACAGACACAGACAGGCACCTGAACAGTGGATTAAGAACAGAGACACAGACAGGCACCTGAACAGTGGATTAAGAACAGAGACACAGACAGGCACCTGAACAGTGGAGCAGCAGATATGTTGGCTGGCTGATAGCGGTTTGACAGGAGATACTGAAAACCTCTTTGACGTGGTTATTAATTACATTGCGAGCGCTCACACCAGGGTAGAATAGGGAGGGAGGGGATGGTGTGGAAGAGAGAGGGGATGGGGAGAGGGGAATGGTGTGGAAGAGAGAGGGGATGGGGAGAGGGGGATGGTGTGGAAGAGAGAGGGGATGGGGAGAGGGGAATGGTGTGGAAGAGAGGGGATGGTGTGGAAGAGAGAGGGGATGGTGAGAGGGGGATGGTGTGGAAGAGAGAGGGGATGGGGAGAGGGGGATTGTGTGGAAGAGAGAGGGGATGGGGAGAGGGGAATGGTGTGGAAGAGAGAGGGGATGGGGAGAGGGGGATGGTGTGGAAGAGAGAGGGGATGGGGAGAGGGGGATGGTGTGGAAGAGAGAGGGGATGGTGTGGAAGAGAGAGGGGATGGTGTGGAAGAGAGAGGGGATGGTGTGGAAGAGAGAGGGGATGGGGAGAGGGGAATGGTGTGGAAGAGAGAGGGGATGGGGAGAGGGGGATGGTGTGGAAGAGAGAGGGGATGGGGAGAGGGGGATGGTGTGGAAGAGAGAGGGGATGGGGAGAGGGGGATGGTGTGGAAGAGAGAGGGGATGGTGTGGAAGAGAGAGGGGATGGTGAGAGGGGGATGGTGTGGAAGAGAGAGGGGTGGTGAGAGGGGATGGTGTGGAAGAGAGAGGGGATGGGGAGAGGGGGTGGTGTAGAAGAGGGGAGGGGAGGGGGGATGGTGTGGAAGAGAGGGGGATGGGGAGAGGGGGTGGTGTAGAAGAGAGAGGGGATGGTGTGGAAGAGAGAGGTGATGGGGAGAGGGGGATGGTGGGGAGAGAGAGGGGTGGTGAGGAAGAGAGAGGGGATGGGGAGAGGGGGATGGTGAGGGAGAGAGAGGGGATGGGAGAGGGGGATGGTGGGGAAGAGAGAGGGGATGGGGAGAGGGGGATGGTGAGGGGGGATGAGAGAGAGGGGATGGGGAGAGGGGGAGTGGGGGGAGGGATGGGGGAGGGGGAGAAAGAGTGGGGGGGGGAGAGGGGGATGGTGTGGAAGAGAGGGGGATGGGGGAAGATGGGGAGAGAGGGGGATGGGGGAGAGGGGGATAGGGAGAGGGGGATGGGGATGGGGAGAGGGGGATGGTGGGGGGAGGATGGGAGAGGGGATGGGGGGAGAGGGGGGATGGGGAGAGGGGGATGGTGGGGGGAGAGAGAGGGGATGGGGAGAGGGGGATGGGGAGAGGGGGATGGTGGGGGAGAGAGAGGGGATGGGGAGGGAGGGGGATGGGAAGAGAGGGGATGGTGGGGGGGAGAGAGGGGGATGGGGAGAGGGGGATGGTGGGGGAGAGAGAGGGGATGGGGAGAGGGGGATGGGGAGAGGGGGATGGTGGGGGAGAGAGAGGGGATGGGGAGAGGGGGATGGGAGAGGGGATGGTGGGGGAGAGAGAGGGGATGGGGAGAGGGGGATGGGAAGAGAGGGGATGGTAAGGAAGAGAGAGGGAGAGGGGAGTGAGGAAAAGGGGAGTGGGGGACGATATGTACAGGAGAGAGAGGGCCTTTGATTTGCTGAATCAGAGGGTCCCATATGACCACGGTTGTGTGAACATGCAGATGAGCGAGAGAGAGACAGAGAGAAAGACAGAGACAGACAAGTCAAATCAAGACAGAGAGAGAGAGAGAGATGCAGAGAGAGAGAGAGAGAGAGAGAGAGACACAGAGAGAGACACACAGAGAGAGACAGAAAGAAAGACACAGAGAGAGAGACAGAGAGAGACACATAGAGAGAGAGACACAGAGAGAGATAGAGAGAGACACAGAGAGAGAGAGAGAGAGACACACACACACGGAGACAGAGAGAGAGAATATGACTATATTGTAGTTACACCACTGTTATAAATGCTTCAGATATGATATGTTGCTCTTATTATAATGTAGTGATTATTTACAGTATCTGAAATCATGACCTGGACGTTGTTACAACAGACAACAATGCAACCTCACCATGCAAGTCATTCATGTGTATTCCTGTAGCCTGGAATAGACCAACTAGAAGCAATGATTTAATGAGATGTAATTGCAATCTGCATAACTGTAAATAACAGAAGTGTTGCTGGGGAAATAATATAAATAGCATGTGAAAAATTAAAAATAAATTGGAATTAAAAATAATAATATATAATATAATAATATATGCCATATAGCTGACGCTTTTATCCAAAGCGACTTACAGTCATGTGTGCATACATTCTACGTATGGGTGGTCCCGGGAATCGAACCCACTACCCTGGTGTTACAAGCGCCATGCTCTACCAACTGAGCCACAGAAGGACCACAAATAAAGCAAGCAGAATCAAACGATTGCTTAAACTATATCCGATGGGCCCTCTGTCTGACCCTACCTGCCTATCAGGTGAGCTACCTTGCTCTCTTGTTCATCAAGGACTCCCAGTTCATCACCATAAACTATTTGGTGCCATTAGCCAGGCGCTGGATCGATTGTGATCGCTGATAAACTTCTGACCTCTTTAATAGATTCAGTGTGTCAATCACTCCTGGTGAGTAAGTGGAAACCTTGTCTCTCCCCACCCCCATGCACTATGAAGGATGCCGGGGTGAGACGGGAGAGGAGTGGGATGGGATGCATGATGCACGATGCAGGCAGATTTGTGGGGGGTAGGGCAGGGTTGAAGCTGCTGCAGATTATTCTGGAAATTGCCAGCCGCAGTGTCTGCAATCAGGATCAAACCGGTTCCGGGGTGGGGGGAGGTGGAAGTTCCCTTGCCTGGCTGTGTCTCTCCTGGCAGAGCGGGATGGGATGACATGGCAGGGGTGGTGGAAACGTCCCACCATCTCATACTCCCTTTAATAATTCATCCACACTGCCTCGCCTCTTCCATGCCTCACTGGCTGCGTGACTGCCTGAATGCCTGACTATCTGGATGCCTGATTCTCTGCAGGGCTGCTGCTCTGCTTTTAACGGTGCCTTCCTGTAATTACCAACACTGATGTCTTAACATTTAAATAATACTGGGATGCCTGGCCGCAGGAAAATCAATGAGAGTGTTCAGAGAGTGCACTGTACTGTATAGCTCAGGGGTACCTTCTACCGCCATTTCGGATGTTACTGTACAGAGCGAGCCGAGGCAGAGTTGCACCCACAGCACTCCCTCTCTCTCTCCATACACCCTTCCCCAGTGGTACAGCAGAGCCCTCTTTCACTCTCTCTCTTGTTCTTGTTCTCGTTCTCATCTCGCTCTCGCTCTCGCTCTCGCTCTCACTCTCGCTCTCGCTCTCGTGCTCACTCGCTCTACCTCTCTCCCTCCCCCTCTCTCTCTCACTCTCTCTCCCTCACCCTCTCTCTCTCACTTTATCTCTTTCTATCTCTCTCCCCTCCCTCCCCCTCCCTCCCTCCCTCCCTCCCTCCCTCCCTCCCTCCCCTCCCTCCCTCCCTCCCTCCCTCCCTCCCTCCCTCCCTCCCTCCTCCCTCCCTCCGTATCTCTGTGGATGTGACTCAGGCTCCCGAGGCTAGTAGCAGAACCCTGGGACCAACCCTGATTAAAACTCACTAATGACAAAGGCCCCAACACATTCTGCTCTAATCCTAATCTGCAGGCATTTGCATCAGAGAGATTTCCTGCCTGCTCTGCTTTACCCTGCTGTGACACACGCCAGTGGAACACAGCTGCGGACATTTTGGATCCGTTACGTTGAGTAGAGAATGTGTAATGGAGGGAGCTCTGCTCAGAACACCGCCTGGGATTGAAGCCTCTGGAACCAATCTTCTGAGGCTTCCGCTCTGACCGTGTCAGTCTTCACTCAAGTCTGAAACGTCACTGGATTCCACCTCAGGAAACGGACACATGCATTCACAATGTTATGTATAGTAGACCTTTTCGAAAGGGGAAGAAACTCATTTTGATGAAACTTCCAGCAATCATCTGACATCTGTAAAGTATAGACATTTTTTTTAGATGGCAATATTCAAATAAGATCTTAGGTAAAACACCGATTCCCAATGAGGGCTCTGGTTTGCAAATCTTCAGAGAGACAGAGATAGAAATCGAGAGAGAGAGAGAGAGAGAGAGAAAGAGAGAGAGAGAGAGAGAGAGAGAGAGAGAGAGAGAGAGAGAGAGAGAGAGAGAGAGAGAGAAAGAGAGAGAGAGAGAGAGAGAGAGAGAGAGAGAGAGAGAGAGAGAGGGAGAGAGAAATAGAGAAAGAGAGAGAGAGAGAGAGAGATAGAGAGAGAGAGAGAGTGAAAGAGCCAGAGAGAGAGAGAGAGAGAGAGAGAGAGAGAGAGAGAGAGAGAGAGAGAGAGAGAGAGAGCCCTCCTCTCCTGCAAAAGAAAGGGGTTGGGCAAGTGGGATAGAGAGGTAGGGAAGGCAGAGGGAGGCAGGAGGGATGCAGGGAGAGGCAGGAGGGAGGCAGGGGGGATGCAGGAGGGATGCAGAGGGAGGCAGGAGGGATGCAGAGGGAGGCAGGAGGGAGGCAGGAGGGAGGTGAGGGTTTTATTTTAGGGGGGTATCCTCTCCGCTCGTCTCCAGTGATGCAGGGGGTGATTTCTTTTGGCGTGGCAGCAAGTGCCCCGAGGTGGAGTCGAGGAGAGAGGGAGAGAGAGAGAGAGAGAGAGAGAGAGAGAGAGAGAGAGAGAGAGAGAGAGAGAGAGAGAGAGAGCCAGAGAGAAAGAGCCAGAGAGAAAGAGCCAGAGAGAGAGAGAGAGAGAGAGAGAGAGAGAGAGAGAGAAAGAGCCAGAGATATAGAGAGATAGAGAGAGTCAGAGAGATAGAGAGAGAAAGAGCCAGAGAGAGAGAGAGGGAGAAAAAGAGCCAGAGAGACCTCAACCCAGAATCTCTCAGAGCGTTCACAGTCAGTCCACTAACACCCCTATCAGACCACAGCAAAATCACAGTCTACTTAAACAGAGCAATACTCAATCATGAGGCATCAAAGCCAAAGGAACTGAGTAACATTAAGAAATGCTATAGATGGAAGGAATGCAGTTTGGAAACCTACCAAAAAACAATTAGGCAACAACAAATTCAATCCCTTTTAGACAATTTCCTGGGTAAAACGTTCCACTGTAATAGTGAAGGTGTAAACTTGGCAGTAGAAAATCTTAACAGTATATTTGACCTCTCAGCTTCCCTACCAAATCTAAACATCTCAAATAGAAAACCGAAGAAGAAAAGAAGAAAATGAACAATAATGACAAATGGTTTGATGAAGAATGCAAAAATCTAAGAAAGAAATTGAGAAACCTGTACAACCAAAAACATAGAGACCCGGAAAACCTGAGTCTACGCCTTCACTATGGTGAATCACTAAAACAATACAGAAATACACTACGGAAAAAGAAGGAACAGCATGTCAGAAATCAGCTCAATGCAATTGAAGAATCCATAGACTCTAACCACTTCTGGGAAAATTGGAAAACACTAAACAAACAACAACACAAAGAACTATATATCCAAAATGGAGATGTCTGGGTAAACCACTACTTTAATCTTTTTGGTTCTATAACAAAGAACAAACAGCAAAAACATATACATGATCAAATACAGATCTTAGAATCAACTATTAAAGAATACCAGAACCCACTGGATTCTCCAATTACATTGAATGAGTTACAGGACAAAATAAAAACCCTCCAACCCAAAAAGGCCTGTGGTGTCGATGGTATCCTCAATGAAATGATCAAATATACAGACAACAAATTCCAATTGGCTATACTAAAACTCTTTAACATCATACTTAGCTCTGGCATCTTCCCCAATATTTGGAACCAAGGACTGATCACCCCAATCCACAAAAGTGGAGACAAATTTGACCCCAATAACTACCGTGGAATATGTGTCAACAGTAACCTTGGGAAAATCGTCTGCATTATTATTAACAGCAGACTCGTACATTTCCTCAATGAAAACAATGTACTGAGCAAATGTCAAATTGGCTTTTACCAAATTACCGTACAACAGACCATGTATTCACCCTGCACACCCTAATTGACAACCAAACAAACCAAAACAAAGGCACAGTCTTCTCATGCTTTGTTGATTTCAAAAAAGCCTTCGACTCAATCTGGCATGAGGGTCTGCTATACAAACTGATGGAAAGTGGTGTTGGGGGTAAAACATATGACATTATAAAATCCATGTACACAAACAACAAGTGTGCGGTTAAAATTGGCAAAAACACACACAATTCTTCACACAGGGTCGTGGGGTTAGACAGGGATGCAGCTTAAGCCCCACCCTCTTCAACATATATATCAACGAATTGGCGCGGGCACTAGAAAAGTCTGCAGCACCCGGCCTCCCCTGCTAGAATCCGAAGTCAAATGTCTGCTGTTTGCTGATGATCTGGTGCTTCTGTCACCAACCAAGGAGGGCCTACAGCAGCACCTAGATCTTATGCACAGATTCTGTCAGACCTGGGCCCTGACAGTAAATCTCAGTAAGACCAAAATAATGGTGTTCCAAAAAGGTCCAGTCACCAGGACCACAAATACAAATTCCATCTAGACACTGTTGCCCTAGAGCACACAAAAAACTATACATACCTTGGCCTAAACATCAGCGCCACAGGTAACTTCCACAAAGCTGTGAACGATCTGAGAGACAAGGCAAGAAGGGCATTCTATGCCATCAAAAGAAACATAAATTTCAACATACCAATTAGGATTTGGCTAAAAATACCTGAATCAGTCATAGAGCCCATTGCCCTTTATGGTTGTGAGGTCTGGGGTCCGCTCACCAACCAAGACTTCACAAAATGGGACACACACCAAATTGAGACTCTGCACGCAGAATTCTGCAAAAATATCCTCCGTAATAATGCATGCAGAGCAGAATTAGGCCGATACCCACTAATTATCAAAATCCAGAAAAGAGCCATTAAATTCTACAACCACCTAAAAGGAAGCGATTCACAAACCTTCCATAACAAAGCCATCACCTACATAGAGATGAACCTGGAGAAGAGTCCCCTAAGCAAGCTGGTCCTGGGGCTCTGTTCACAAACACAAACACACCCTACAGAGCCCCAGGACAACAGCACAATTAGACCCAACCAAATCATGAGAAAACAAAACGATAATTACTTAACACATTGGAAAGAATTAACAACAAAACAGAGCAAACTAGAATGCTATTTGGCCCTACACAGAGAGTACACAGCGGCAGAATACCTGACCACTGTGACTGACCCAAAATTAAGGAAAGCTTTGACTATGTACAGACTCAGTGAGCATAGCCTTGCTATTGAGAAAGGCCGCCGTAGGCAGACATGGCTCTCAAGAGAAGACAGGCTATGTGCTCACTGCCCACAAAATGAGGTGGAAACTGAGCTGCACTTCCTAACCTCCTGCCCAATGTATGACCATATTAGAGATACATATTTCCCCCAGATCACACAGATCCACAAAGAATTCGAAAACAAATCCAATTTTGAAAAACTCCCATATCTACTGGGTGAAATTCCACAGTGTGCCATCACAGCAGCAAGATTTGTGACCCGTTGCCACGAGAAAAGGGCAACCAGTGAAGAACAAACACCAATGTAAATACAACCCATATTTATGCTTATTTATTTTATCTTGTGTCCTTTAACTATTTGTACGTTGTATATATATATATATATATATATATATATATATATATATATATATATATATATATATATATATATATATATATATATATATATATATATATATAATGTTTACTGTTCATTTTTGTTGTTTTTCACTTTATATATTCACTTTGTATGTTGTCTACCTCACTTGCTTTGGCAATGTTAACACATGTTTCCCATGCCAATAAAGCCCTTGAATTGAATTGAATTGAATTGAGAGAGAAAGAGAGAGAGAGAGAAAGAGCCAGAGAGAGAGAGAGAGAAAGAGAGAGAGAGAGAGAAAGAGCCAGAGAGAGAGAGAGAAAGCGAGAGAGAGAGAGAGAGAGAGAGAGAGAGAGAGAGAGAGAGAGAGAGAGAGAGAGAGAGAGAGAAAGAGCCAGAGAGAGAGAGAGAAAGAGCCAGAGAGAGAGAGAGGGGGCAGGGAGCGAGAGCAGGAGAGAGAGAGAGAGACAGGCCTGAAGTAATTCCTTAAACTGACTGCATCTTAGCTCAGTCGCCATTGGAAATGTAACGAGGGATGAGACCAGCCCATTTAAGAAGACTGCTGTGCTGCTACATTTTCTGGTCACAGCTGGAGACGGAACACCGAGCAAAAATGTGTCACAGAGGAAAAAACATTGAGGGGAGTTGAGGTGTGTAATATGCGTGTTTTGGATCCATAAAGAGATCATGAACACAGTAAAAGGAAACAATGTGGATGAAAATGAATGCAGGATATTGTCATCCTTTTGGATGGTGTTACTGGTGGAATCATGATGATTGGTGAGAAAGAGTCATGCTTGGGAAAAGGAGAACGGGAAATAAAAGATTCTGGATTTCAGCGAATGGCAAGATAGCATGTGGAGGGATCTCAGAGGAAGGCTCTCTCTCTTTCTCTCACATGTCTTCTCCTCACCCCCCTTCAGTGTTTTTTCAGACGGAACACTGCCTCACAGGATTTTCTGTGCTGTAATCCCTCGACATTCTGTGCTGTTTGGGGTTTTAGGATGGGTTTCTGTACAGCACGTTGAGATATCAGCTGATGTACGAAGGGCTTTATAAATACATTTGATTTGATTTGACATTTGACAAATCCATGTCCACTGTTTTCTATTCACGCGATACACGACCCTGTACTTACCTGTCTGTGACCAGCATGGCTTCCAGTCGCACATCCCATGCTCTTTGTCTGTGGAAACAATAGCAAGGTAGATCCATTTTGAGCCACAATCTTTGTAGTGCTATATTTATCTCTGTATCCCCTTAATATGACACATAACGATATGACAAGGAAGTGACATCAAGTGTGAGACGAGGTTTGACTCTATAGAAGTGATTATAAACATTTAATTAACTTGTTATTGGTGATGAGGCAAGTATAAACTAGGAATAAACTGATTCCAGATACTCTGGTAAATCAGGATTCTTTTTCATTCGGTCATAGTGTTGTTGTGACATTATGTATCATACAATACTAATTGCCTCGCTGCAGTTAAGCATCTAGAGAAATAATTAATTCATTGAACATCTCAAGCAGACAAACATGACAATTTTAGATGATTATGGAGAGATATATTTATTTGAGGTCAGATGCCCCATGAAATCGATGGTGGAATATTTCTGATAAACTAAGTTTAGAGTACTTAAATACACTGGTGTGATGTGATTGGTGGTAGGTGTGGTATGATATGATTGGTGGTAGGCGTTAGGTGTGGTATGATGGGATTGGTGGTAGGTGTGGTATGATGGCATTGGTGGTAGGTGTGGTATGATGGGATTGGTGGTAGGTGGTAGGTGTGATGTGATTGGTGGTAGGTGTGGTATGATGTGATTGGTGGTAGGTGGTAGGTGTGGTGTGATGTGATTGGTGGTAGGTGTGGTATGATGGGATTGGTGGTAGGTGTGGTATGAAGGGATTGGGGATAGGTGGTAGGTGTGGTGTGATGTGGTGGTGGTAGGTGTGGTGTGATGTGATTGGTGGTAGTTGTGGTATGATATGATTGGTGGTAGGTGTGGTATGATGGGATTGGTGGTAGGTGGTAGGTGTGGTATGATGTGATTGGTGGTATGTGTGGTATGATGTGATTGGTGGTAGGTGTGGTGTGATGTGGTTGGTGGTAGGTGTGGTATGATGGGATTGGTGGTAGGTATAGGTGTGGTATGATGGGATTGGTGGTAGGTGGTAGGTGTGGTGTGATGTGATTGGTGGTATGATGGGATTGGTGGTAGGTGTGGTATGATGGGATTGGTGGTATGATGGGATTGGTGGTAGGTGTGGTATGATGGGATTGGTGGTAGGTATAGGTATGGTATGATGGGATTGGTGGTAGGTGTGGTATGATGGGATTGGTGGTAGGTATAGGTGTGGTATGATGGGATTGGTGGTATGATGGGATTGGTGGTAGGTTTGGTATGATGCGATTGGTGGTAGGTATAGGTGTGGTATGATGGGATTGGTGGTATGATGGGATTGGTGGTAGGTGTGGTATGATGCGATTGGTGGTAGGTATAGGTGTGGTATGATGGGATTGGTGGTATGATGGGATTGGTGGTAGGTGTGGTATGATGGGATTGGTGGTAGGTATAGGTGTGGTATGATGGGATTGGTGGTATGATGGGATTGGTGGTAGGTTTGGTATGATGCGATTGGTGGTAGGTATAGGTCTTGCCTGAATCTAGCTTATGTAGGGTATAAATCATTCGTCCAGTTGCAAACAAGAGTTTCTATTGGACAAATTCAGGTATTTTTATCCCTGTTTCGTTTGCTTTCGTTTAAAAAACGTTTTTCAACAGAATTGGCAGAATGAATACATCCCTGATCATAGCAGCCAGGTTGTATTCATTCTCGCCTCTATGCAGTCTCCTCCTCTCACCTTTTCCCTTTGTTTGTGAACAACACATCGGCTGTATGAACAACACATCAGCTGTATGAACAACACATCAGCTGTATGAACAACACATCAGCTGTATGAACAACACATCAGCTGTATGAACAACACATCAGCTGTATGAACAACACATCAGCTGTATGAACAACACATCAGCTGTATGAACAACACATCAGCTGTATGAACAACACATCAGCTGTATGAACAACACATCAGCTGTATGAACAACACATCAGCTGTATGAACAACACATCAGCTGTATGAACAACACATCGGCTGTATGAACAACACATCAGCTGTATGAACAACACATCAGCTGTATGAACAACACATCAGCTGTATGAACAACACATCAGCTGTATGAACAACACATCAGCTGTATGAACAACACATCAGCTGTATGAACAACACATCAGCTGTATGAACAACACCTCAGCTGTATGAACAACACATCAGCTGTATGAACAACACAACAGCTGTATGAACAACACAACAGCTGTATGAACAACACAACAGCTGTATGTAACCGGGCAAAACAAACTTTCCAAGCCAAACCATATCATAACCGCTACACACAACCTACATCATTGTCCCCATACTAGCTAAAGTAACGTCCTAGTCAACAGCGCCAACTTCCTGTGCTTACTGGAGAGAGAGAGGGACCGGGCAGGCACCGTGTTATGCGGTGGAGCGCACGGTGTCCCCGGTGCGTGTGCATAGCCCGGTGCGGTACATTCCAGCTCCCCGTATCGGCCGGGCTAGAGTGGGCATTGGAGCCAGGAGCCGTCAGCCAGCCAGGAGCCGCCAGAGCCGTCAGTCAGCCAGGAGCCGCCAGAGCCGTCTGTCAGCCAGGAGCCGCCAGAGCCGTCAGTCAGCCAGGCGATGCCAGAATTGCACTGCTATATTCAATGTTGTTGCAAAAAGTAGCAAAACTTAGTTCTCGATGGCTAACGTTATATCTTTAAAAAATGGTGCGGCAGAAAGGACTGTCAACACATACTGAGCGGCTCAAGTAATAGAGAGAAGCATTCTACATGACAGACCAATCCAAACTCAAGCTAAGCATCTTGATATTTCCAACATTAATAAATATTACAGGGGTACGTACTGTATGGACCTCTGTCAATCTCCTAGAGAGATCCACCACTCAGAGGGCCCTTGCTTGTGGAGAGTCAGGAACATGATTGGCTGAGCAGTTGTGGGAGTTGTCAGGCAGTGGCAATCCTACAGAGATCAAGGGGCAGAGGATATTTCCAACAAAAGAAAATGTTTGTATGACAAATGGGTCTGGAGAATTGAGCAGTTGGAGGAGAGGAGATGCATCTGCAGTAAAGCCAGATGCCATTTCAGCAGTGACTGACGGGGGACTCTTTCTCAGCTGGGTAGAGGTGACTGACACGGTGACTCTTTCACAGCTGGGTAGAGGTGACTGACACGGTGACTCTTTCACAGCTGGGTAGAGGTGACTGACACGGTGACTCTTTCTCAGCTGGGTAGAGGTGACTGACACGGTGACTCTTTCACAGCTGGGTAGAGGTGACTGACACGGTGACTATTTCTCAGCTGGGTAGAGGTGACTGACACGGTGACTCTTTCTCAGCTGGGTAGAGGTGACTGACACGGTGACTCTTTCTCAGCTGGGTAGAGGTGACTGACACGGTGACTCTTTCACAGCTGGGTAGAGGTGACTGACATGGTGACTCTTTCACAGCTGGGTAGAGGTGACTGACACGGTGACTCTTTCTCAGCTGGGTAGAGGTGACTGACACGGTGACTCTTTCTCAGCTGGGTAGAGGTGACTGACATGGTGACTCTTTCACAGCTGGGTAGAGGTGACTGACACGGTGACTCTTTCTCAGCTGGGTAGAGGTGACTGACACGGTGACTCTTTCTCAGTTGGGTAGAGGTGACTGACACGGTGACTCTTTCTCATTTGGGTAGAGGTGACTGACACGGTGACTCTTTCTCAGCTGGGTAGAGGTGACTGACACAGTGACTCTTTCACAGCTGGGTAGAGGTGACTGACACAGTGACTCTTTCACAGCTGGGTAGAGGTGACCGACGGAGTGACTCTATCTCAGCTGGGTAGAGGTGACTGACACGGTGACTCTTTCACAGCTGGGTAGAGGTGACTGACACGGTGACTCTTTCACAGCTGGGTAGAGGTGACCGACGGAATTACTCTATCTCAGCTGGGTAGAGGTGACTGACACGGTGACTCTTTCACAGCTGGGTAGAGGTGACTGACACGGTGACGCTTTCACAGCTGGGTAGAGGTGACCGACGGAATTACTCTATCTCAGCTGGGTAGAGGTGACTGACACAGTGACTCTTTCACAGCTGGGTAGAGGTGACTGACACGGTGACTCTCTCACAGCTGGGTAGAGGTGACCGACGGAGTGACTCTATCTCAGCTGGGTAGAGGTGACTGACGGGGTGACTCTTTCTCAGCTGGGTAGAGGTGACTGACAGGGTGACTCTTTCACAGCTGGGTAGAGGTAACTGACGGGGTGACTCTTTCTCAGCTGAGTAGAGGTAACTGACGGGGTGACTCTTTCACAGCTGAGTAGAGGTGACTGACGGGGTGACTCTTTCTCAGCTAGGTAGAGGTGACTGAGTGGGGTGACTCTATCTCAGCTAGGTAGAGGTGACTGACGGGGTGACTCTATCTCAGCTGGGTAGAGGTGACTGAGTGGAGTGACTCTAGCTCAGCTGTTTAGAGGTGATTTTAGCCAGTCCACTGGATCGGGGATGGGCTAGAGAACATGCTGAGCCTTACACATCTCACAGTCAGAGAGGAAGACTGTAATGCTTCTAGAAGACTGCTGTAGGCTGGAGTTATTTCCAGTCACGACATATGCAGCCACGTTATGGGTAAAACAATGTTATTCACAATGGCACTTGAGAATACTTTTAAAACAAATGCCCAATTGAAGTGATTCTCAGATAATTCCCTTTTACAGTAATAGCACAGTAGTGGGTACATCAAATATTGAACTTTTCTAAATTGCAGCATAAATTGCGAGAACTTGTAGACAGACACAGAAGACAGGTCCTCATCCTAGCTCTTCACATGTGTAATTCAAAGCAGCGATCGGCATTCTCTCCTTCAATTTGCAATCAACGCAGAGGACTGTGAAATGTGATCCATTCAAATGAGGCTTTTTGAATCAGAATAATATACAAGATGGAGTGCATTATGATAATAGCTTTCAATTACAGCCACATATCTACATATCTATTTTCCTTAAGTTCTTAAATGTTGTAGAGAAGAGTGTTAGACCTTGGAGGACACTCAGGACACATAAGGTTGCATACATTTTAAAATCACATTCTCCCTATAGACCTACAGTTAGCTACTCTACTGTGTTTGAGCTCAATACCTGCTTCCATCAATATCTATCAATTATAACATCTGCTGAGCACTCTGAAATGATAAATACCTTTTAACCTATCAATGCACTGATCAATAAGCTCACAACTACCATGCTAATATGGGTCAGAATTTCAATGTCTGCTATTTTCAATGAAGAGGAATGATAATCTGGTCAATACAATTAGCAGTGAGACAGTGAGAGGGACTGGCCTTGGTAGAGGAGAGGAGAGGAGAGGAGAGGAGAGGAGAGGAGAGGAGAGGAGAGGAGAGGAGAGGAGAGGAGAGGAGAGGAGAGGAGAGGAGAGGAGAGGAGAGGAGAGGAGAGGAGAGGAGAGGAGAGGAGAGTTAGGCTGCTTTTCATTAGCGTCGTAATGCAGACTCCATACATGAGATACGTGCAACTTGAGTATTTGTGTACAATGGGAGATTTACACCAACATCTAGGCAAGGCACATCTGGACAAGTCTAACAATGTGTGTTTGGGTAGAAAGAGCATAGCAGCAAGGACCCTAGCTATTTGTGAAATGTCATGAGAAGAAACAGAACATTCACAAGGACAATATATCATCAGTGATTTCGCAGAGGCTGCCAGGGAACATAGTCGATGCAGAGTTCACATCTAGACAACACTACATCATCTCCCTCTGACTCAGCGACTATGGTTCCAGTAACGTACCTTTCCCCACCAACCCATCCCTGGACATGTGACGTGGCCCATGGGGAACTCATGTCAAGCGTGGCTGAACTCTGGGGGTCAGTGTGTCAGGGGGACAGTGACAGGTGACGCCACTCACTGACTCTACACCGCTGACCTCCGCCATCTTAAACAGACACAGACGACTGGAACAGAGTGGCTTCATGAATGTTAAAAGGCAACACAGTCACATCTGAGCACACTGTGACAAATACAAAGAGACAAGTGTGGAGGATGTGTTTGGTGTGTGTTGTGATTTAGAATAAAATCAGACTCATTTACATTATAAGATTCTGATATAAGACCAGGTCGCTGTTGAAAATGTTTTTTTTATAGGTAAGCCAATTAAGAACAAATTCTAAGTTACTATTCAGACCTGTCAGGGAGCAAGAAGATCATGTATAACACACAGAAACAATATCATACAAACAACAGCCCAAAATACACATAATGCTGACTGATGCACAGTCAGTAACACATTC
>NC_068424.1:17739001-17884001 GCF_023373465.1 Oncorhynchus keta | reverse complement strand
AACCCACCCCTCCATAATCCAACCCCTCCATAACCCAACCCCTCCATAACCCACCCCTCCATAACCCAACCCCCCACATCACAGGGTTACAGTACTGTAGGATTAAATCAAAAATAGAGTAGCTAGTGTTTTCCCTCTATCTACTCCATTCTCCCTGTCTCTCCACTATCTCCTCCTCTCCTCCATTCCCCCTGTCTCTCCGTCTATCACCTCCTCTCCTCCATTCCCCCTGTCTCTCCTCTATCTCCTCCTCTCCTCCATTCCCCATGTCTCTCCTCTATCTCCTCCTCTCCTCCATTCCCCCTGTCTCTCCGTCTATTACCTCCTCTCCTCCATTCCCCCTGTCTCTCCTCTATCACCTCCTCTCCTCCATTCCCCCTGTCTCTCCTCTATCACCTCCTCTTCTCCATTCCCCCTGTCTCTCCGTCTATCACCTCGCCTCCTCCATTCCCCCTGTCTCTCCTCTATCACCTCCTCTCCTCCATTCCCCTGTCTCTCCGTCTATCTCTTCTCCTCTCCTCCATTCCCCATGTCTCTCCTCTATCACCTCCTCTCCTCCATCCCCCCTGTCTCTCCTCTATCACCTCCTCTCATCCATTCCCCATGTCTCTCTGTCTATCACCTCGTCTCCTCCATTCCCCTGTCTCTCCGTCTATCACCTCCTCTCCTCCATTCCCCCTGTCTCTCCTCTATCACCTCCTATCCTCCATTCCCCCTGTCTCTCCTCTATCTCCTCCTTTCCTCCATTCCCCCTGTCTCTCCTCTATCTCCTCCTTTCCTCCATTCCCCCTGTCTCTCCTCTATCTCCTCCTCTCCTCCATTCCCCCTGTCTCTCCGTCTATCACCTCGTCTCCTCCATTCCCCCTGTCTCTCCTCTATCTCCTCCTCTCCTCCATTCCCCCTGTCTCTCTTCTATCTCCTCCTCTCCTCCTTTCCCCCTGTCTCTCCTCTATCTCCTCCTTTCCTCCATTCCCCCTGTCTCTCCGTCTATCACCTCGTCTCCTCCATTCCCCCTGTCTCTCCTCTATCTCCTCCTTTCCTCCATTCCCCCTGTCTCTCCTCTATCTCCTCCTCTCCTCCATTCCCCCTGTCTCTCCTCTATCTCCTCCTTTCCTCCATTCCCCCTGTCTCTCCTCTATCTCCTCCTCTCCTCCATTCCCCCTGTCTCTCCTCTATCTCCTCCTTTCCTCCATTCCCCCTGTCTCTCCTCTATCACCTCGTCTCCTCCATTCCCCCTGTCTCTCCTCTATCTCCTCCTTTCCTCCATTCCCCCTGTCTCTCCTCTATCTCCTCCTTTCATTCTCCCTGTCTCTCCACTATCTCCTCCTCTCCTCCATTCCCCCTGTCTCTCCATCTATCACCTCCTCTCCTCCATTCCCCCTGTCTCTCCTCTATCTCCTCCTCTCCTCCATTCCCCATGTCTCTCCTCTATCTCCTCCTCTCCTCCATTCCCGCTGTCTCTCCGTCTATCACCTCCTCTCCTCCATTCCCCCTGTCTCTCCTCTATCACCTCCTCTCCTCCATTCCCCCTGTCTCTCCTCTATCACCTCCTCTTCTCCATTCCCCCTGTCTCTCCGTCTATCACCTCGCCTCCTCCATTCCCCCTGTCTCTCCTCTATCACCTCCTCTCCTCCATTCCCCCTGTCTCTCCGTCTATCACCTCTTCTCCTCCATTCCCCCTGTCTCTCCTCTATCACCTCCTCTCCTCCATTCCCCCTGTCTCTCCGTCTATCACCTCATCTCCTCCATTCCCCGTGTCTCTCCTCTATCTCCTCCTCTCCTCCATTCCCCATGTCTCTCCTCTATCACCTCCTCTCCTCCATCCCCCCTGTCTCTCCTCTATCACCTCCTCTCATCCATTCCCCATGTCTCTCTGTCTATCACCTCGTCTCCTCCATTCCCCTGTCTCTCCGTCTATCACTTCCTCTCCTCCATTCCCCCTGTCTCTCCTCTATCACCTCCTATCCTCCATTCCCCCTGTCTCTCCTCTATCTCCTCCTTTCCTCCATTCCCCCTGTCTCTCCTCTATCTCCTCCTTTCCTCCATTCCCCCTGTCTCTCCTCTATCTCCTCCTTTCCTCCATTCCCCCTGTCTCTCCTCTATCACCTCCTCTCCTCCATTCCCCCTGTCTCTCCTCTATCACCTCGTCTCCTCCATTCCCCCTGTCTCTCCTCTATCTCCTCCTTTCCTCCATTCCCCCTGTCTCTCCTCTATCTCCTCCTCTCCTCCATTCCCCCTGTCTCTCCTCTAGCACCTCCTCTCCTCCATTCCCCCTGTCTCTCCGTCTATCACCTCGTCTCCTCCATTCCCCCTGTCTCTCCTCTATCTCCTCCTCTCCTCCATTCCCCCTGTCTCTCTTCTATCTCCTCCTCTCCTCCTTTCCCCCTGTCTCTCCTCTATCTCCTCCTTTCCTCCATTGCCCCTGTCTCTCCGTCTATCACCTCGTCTCCTCCATTCCCCCTGTCTCTCCTCCATCTCCTCCTTTCCTCCATTCCCCCTGTCTCTCCTCTATCTCCTCCTCTCCTCCATTCCCCCTGTCTCTCCTCTATCACCTCCTCTCCTCCATTCCCCCTGTCTCTCCTCTATCACCTCATCTCCTCCATTCCCCCTGTCTCTCCTCTATCACCTCCTCTCCTCCATTCCCCCTGTCTCTCCTCTATATCATCCTCTCCTCCATTCCCCCTGTCTCTCCTCTATCACCTCCTCTCCTCCATTCCCCCTGTCTCTCCTCTATCTCCTCCTCTCCTCCATTCCCAATGTCTCTCCTCTATCACCTCCTCTCCTCCATTCCCCCTGTCTCTCCTCTATCTCCTCCTCTCCTCCATTCCCCCTGTCTCTCCTCTATCACCTCCTCTCCTCCATTCCCCCTGTCTCTCCTCTATCTCCTCCTCTCCTCCATTCCCCCTGTCTCTCCTCTATCACCTCCTCTCCTCTATTCCCCCTGTCTCTCCTCTATCTCCTCCTCTCCTCCATTCCCCCTGTCTCTCCTCTATCACCTCCTCTCCTCCATTCCCCCTGTCTCTCCTCTATCTCCTCCTTTCCTCCATTCCCCCTGTCTCTCCTCTATCTCCTCCTTTCCTCCATTCCCCCTGTCTCTCCTCTATCACCTCCTCTCCTCCATTCCCCCTGTCTCTCCTCTATCTCCTCCTCTCCTCCATTCCCCCTGTCTCTCCTCTATCACCTCCTCTCCTCCATTCCCCCTGTCTCTCCTCTATCTCCTCCTTTCCTCCATTCCCCCTGTCTCTCCTCTATCTCCTCCTCTCCTCCATTCCCCCTGTCTCTCCGTCTATCACCTCGTCTCCTCCATTCCCCCTGTCTCTCCGTCTATCACCTTGTCTCCTCCATTCCCCCTGTCTCTCCTCTATCTCCTCCTCTCCTCCATTCCCCCTGTCTCTCCTCTATCACCTCCTCTCCTCCATTCCCCCTGTCTCTCCGTCTATCACCTCATCTCCTCCATTCCCCCTGTCTCTCCTCTATCACCTCCTCTCCTCCATTCCCCTGTCTCTCCTCTATCACCTCATCTCCTCCATTCCCCCTGTCTCTCCTCTATCACCTCATCTCCTCCATTCCCCCTGTCTCTCCTCTATCACCTCCTCTCCTCCATTCCCCTTTCTCTCCTCTATCTCCTCCTCTCCTCCATTCCCCCTGTCTCTCCGTCTATCACCTCGTCTCCTCCATTCCCCTGTCTCTCCGTCTATCACCTCCTCTCCTCCATTCCCCTGTCTCTCCTCTATCTCCTCCTCTCCTCCATTCCCCTGTCTCTCCTCTATCACCTCCTCTCCTCCATTCCCCTGTCTCTCCTCTATCTCCTCCTTTCCTCCATTCCCCCTGTCTCTCCTCTATCTCCTCCTTTCCTCCATTCCCCCTGTCTCTCCTCTATCTCCTCCTCTCCTCCATTCCCCCTGTCTCTCCTCTATCTCCTCCTCTCCTCCATTCCCCCTGTCTCTCCTCTATCCCCTCCTCTCCTCCATTCCCCCTGTCTCTCCTCTATCTCCTCCTCTCCTCCATTCCCCCTGTCTCTCCTCTATCACCTCCTCTCCTCCATTCCCCCTGTCTCTCCTCTATCTCCTCCTCTCCTCCATTCCCCCTGTCTCTCCTCTATCTCCTCCTTTCCTCCATTCCCCCTGTCTCTCCTCTATCTCCTCCTTTCCTCCATTCCCCCTGTCTCTCCTCTATCACCTCCTCTCCTCCATTCCCCCCTGTCTCTCCTCTATCTCCTCCTCTCCTCCATTCCCCCTGTCTCTCCTCTATCACCTCCTCTCCTCCATTCCCCCTGTCTCTCCTCTATCTCCTCCTTTCCTCCATTCCCCCTGTCTCTCCTCTATCTCCTCCTCTCCTCCATTCCCCTGTCTCTCCGTCTATCACCTCGTCTCCTCCATTCCCCCTGTCTCTCCGTCTATCACCTTGTCTCCTCCATTCCCCCTGTCTCTCCTCTATCTCCTCCTCTCCTCCATTCCCCCTGTCTCTCCTCTATCACCTCCTCTCCTCCATTCCCCCTGTCTCTCCGTCTATCACCTCATCTCCTCCATTCCCCCTGTCTCTCCTCTATCACCTCCTCTCCTCCATTCCCCCTGTCTCTCCTCTATCACCTCATCTCCTCCATTCCCCCTGTCTCTCCTCTATCACCTCATCTCCTCCATTCCCCCTGTCTCTCCTCTATCACCTCCTCTCCTCCATTCCCCCTGTCTCTCCTCTATCTCCTCCTCTCCTCCATTCCCCCTGTCTCTCCGTCTATCACCTCGTCTCCTCCATTCCCCCTGTCTCTCCGTCTATCACCTCGTCTCCTCCATTCCCCCTGTCTCTCCTCTATCACCTCCTCTCCTCCATTCCCCCTGTCTCTCTGTCTATCACCTCATCTCCTCCATTCCCCCTGTCTCTCCTCTATCACCTCCTCTCCTCCATTCCCCCTGTCTCTCCTCTATCACCTCATCTCCTCCATTCCCCCTGTCTCTCCTCTATCACCTCCTCTCCTCCATTCCCCTGTCTCTCCTCTATCACCTCATCTCCTCCATTCACCCTGTCTCTCCTCAATCTCCTCCTTTCCTCCATTCCCCCTGTCTCTCCTCTATCTCCTCCTCTCCTCCATTCCCCTGTCTCTCCTCTATCTCCTCCTCTCCTCCATTCCCCTGTCTCTCCTCTATCTCCTCCTCTCCTCCATTCCCCTGTCTCTCCTCTATCACCTCCTCTCCTCCATTCCCCCTGTCTCTCCTCTATCTCCTCCTCTCCTCCATTCCCCTGTCTCTCCTCTATCTCCTCCTTTCCTCCATTCCCCCTGTCTCTCCTCTATCTCCTCCTTTCCTCCATTCCCCCTGTCTCTCCTCTATCACCTCCTCTCCTCCATTCCCCCTGTCTCTCCTCTATCTCCTCCTCTCCTCCATTCCCCTGTCTCTCCTCTATCACCTCCTCTCCTCCATTCCCCCTGTCTCTCCTCTATCTCCTCCTTTCCTCCATTCCCCCTGTCTCTCCTCTATCTCCTCCTCTCCTCCATTCCCCTGTCTCTCCGTCTATCACCTCGTCTCCTCCATTCCCCTGTCTCTCCGTCTATCACCTCGTCTCCTCCATTCCCCTGTCTCTCCGTCTATCACCTTGTCTCCTCCATTCCCCTGTCTCTCCTCTATCTCCTCCTCTCCTCCATTCCCCCTGTCTCTCCTCTATCACCTCCTCTCCTCCATTCCCCTGTCTCTCCGTCTATCACCTCATCTCCTCCATTCCCCTGTCTCTCCTCTATCACCTCCTCTCCTCCATTCCCCTGTCTCTCCTCTATCACCTCATCTCCTCCATTCCCCTGTCTCTCCTCTATCACCTCATCTCCTCCATTCCCCCTGTCTCTCCTCTATCACCTCCTCTCCTCCATTCCCCCTGTCTCTCCTCTATCTCCTCCTCTCCTCCATTCCCCTGTCTCTCCGTCTATCACCTCGTCTCCTCCATTCCCCTGTCTCTCCGTCTATCACCTCGTCTCCTCCATTCCCCTGTCTCTCCTCTATCACCTCCTCTCCTCCATTCCCCTGTCTCTCTGTCTATCACCTCATCTCCTCCATTCCCCCTGTCTGTCCTCTATCACCTCCTCTCCTCCATTCCCCCTGTCTCTCCTCTATCACCTCATCTCCTCCATTCCCCCTGTCTCTCCTCTATCACCTCCTCTCCTCCATTCCCCTGTCTCTCCTCTATCACCTCATCTCCTCCATTCCCCCTGTCTCTCCTCAATCTCCTCCTTTCCTCCATTCCCCCTGTCTCTCCTCTATCTCCTCCTCTCCTCCATTCCCCCTGTCTCTCCTCTATCTCCTCCTCTCCTCCATTCCCCCTGTCTCTCCTCTATCTCCTCCTTTCCTCCATTCCCCCTGTCTCTCCGTCTATCACCTCGTCTCCTCCATTCCCCCTGTCTCTCCTCTATCTCCTCCTTTCCTCCATTCCCCTCCTCTCCTCTATCTCTCCTCTCCTCCATTCCCCTGTCTCTCCTCTATCACCTCCTTTCCTCCATTCCCCTGTCTCTCCTCTATCTCCTCCTTCCTCCATTCCCCCTGTCTCTCCTCTATCACCTCCTCTCCTCCATTCCCCTGTCTCTCCTCTATCTCCTCCTTTCCTCCATTCCCCTGTCTCTCCTCTATCTCCTCCTTTCCTCCATTCCCCTGTCTCTCCATCACCTCCTCCTCCATTCCCCCTGTCTCTCCTCTATCTCCTCCTTTCCTCCATTCCCCCTGTCTCTCCTCTATCTCCTCCTCTCCTCCATTCCCCCTGTCTCTCCTCTATCACCTCCTCTCCTCCATTCCCCTGTCTCTCCTCTATCACCTCCATCCTCCATTCCCCTGTCTCTCCTCTATCACCTCCTCTCCTCCATTCCCCTGTCCTCTATCTCCTCTCCTCCATTCCCCTGTCTCTCCTCTATCACCTCCTCTCCCATTCCCCTGTCTCTCCTCTATCACCTCCTCCTCCATTCCCCTCTATCTCCATTCCTCCTCTCCTCCATTCCCCTGTCTCTCCTCCTCCTATTCCCCCTGTCTCTCCTCTATCCCTCCTCATTCCCCTCTCTCCTCTATCTCCTCCCTCCATTCCCCTGTCTCTCCTCTATCACCTCCTCTCCTCCATTCCCCTGTCTCTCCTCTATCTCCTCCTCTCCTCCATTCCCCTGTCTCTCCTCTATCACCTCCTCTCCTCCATTCCCCCTGTCTGTCTATCTCCTCCTTTCCTCCAATCCCCCTTCCTCCATCTCCCCCTCCATCTGTCTCTCCTCTATCACCTCCTCTTCCTCCATTCCCCCTGTCTCTCCTCTATCACCTCCTCTCCTCCATTCCCCCTGTCTCTCCTCTATCTCCTCCTCTCCTCCATTCCCCCTGTCTCTCCTCTATCCTCTCCTCCCCTCCTCCATTCCCCTGTCTCTCTCCTCTATCTCCTCCTCCTCCATTCCCCTGTCTCTCCGTCTATCACCTCGTCTCTTCCCCTGTCTCTCCGTCTATCCCTTCTCCTCCATTCCCCCTGTCTCTCCTCTATCTCCTCCTCTCCTCCATTCCCCCTGTCTCTCTCCTCTATCACCTCCTCTCCTCCATTCCCCCTGTCTCTCCTCTATCTCCTCCTCTCCTCCATTCCCCCTGTCTCTCCCTCCTTTCCTCCATTCCCCTGTCTCTCCTCACCTCCCATTCCCCCTGTCTCCTCCATTTCCCCCTGTCTCTCCTCTATCTCCTCCTCTCCTCCATTCCCCTGTCTCTCCTCTATCACCTCCTCTCCTCCATTCCCCCTGTCTCTCCTCTATCACCTCCTCTCCTCCATTCCCCTGTCTCTCCTCTATCTCCTCCCCTCCATTCCCCCTGTCTCTCCTCTATCACCTCCTCTCCTCCATTCCCCCTGTCTCTCCTCTATCTCCTCCTGTCTCCATTCCCCCTGTCTCTCCTCTATCACCTCCTCTCCTCCATTCCCCCTGTCTCTCCTCTATCACCTCCTCTCCTCCATTCCCCTGTCTCTCCTCTATCTCCTCCTCTCCTCCATTCCCCCTGTCTCTCCTCTATCACCTCCTCTCCTCCCTTCCCCTTCTCCCTCTGTCTCTCCCTCCATTCTGTCTCTCCTCTATCACCTCCTCTCTCCATTCCCCCTGTCTCTCCTCTATCTCCTCCTCTCCTCCATTCCCCTGTCTCTCCTCTATCACCTCCTCTCCTCCATTCCCCTGTCTCTCCTCTATCACCTCCTCTCCTCCATTCCCCCTCCTCCTCCTCTATCTCTCCTCCTCCTCCATCCTCCATTCCCCCTGTCTCTCCTCCATTCTATCACCTCCCTCCTCCATTCCCCCTGTCTCTCCTCTATCTCCTCCTCTCCTCCATTCCCCCTGTCTCTCCTCTATCACCTCCTCTCCTCCATTCCCCTGTCTCTCCATCCTCTCCTCCATTCCCCTGTCTCTCCTCTATCACCTCCTCTCCTCCATTCCCCTGTCTCTCCTCTATCACCTCCTCTCCTCCATTCCCCTGTCTCTCCTCTATCATTCCCCATTCCCCCTGTCTCTCCTCTATCTCCTCCTCTCCTCCATTCCCCCTGTCTCTCCTCTATCACCTCCTCTCCTCCATTCCCCTGTCTGTCTATCACCTCCTCTCCTCCATTCTCCTCCTCTCCTCCTTTCCTCCATTCCCCTGTCTCTCCTCTATCTCCTCCTCTCCTCCATTCCCCTGTCTCTCCTCTATCACCTCCTCTCCTCCATTCCCCCTGTCTCTCCTCTATCACCTCCTCTCCTCCATTCCCCTGTCTCTCTATCACCTCTCTCCTCCATTCCCTCTGTCTCTCCTCTATCTCCTCCTTCCCCATTCCCCCTGTCTCTCTCCTCTATCTCCTCCTCTCCTCCATTCCCCTGTCTCTCCTCTATCACCTCCTCTCCTCCATTCCCCTGTCTCTCCATTCCCTGTCTCCTCCTCTCCTCCATTCCCCTGTCTCTCCTCTATCACCTCCTCTCCTCCATTCCCCCTGTCTCTCCATTCCCCTCTCCTCCATTCCCTGTCTCCCTCTATCACCTCCTCCATTCCCCTGTCTCTCCTCTATTCCCCCCTGTCTCTCCTCTATCACCTCCTCTCCTCCATTCCCCCTGTCTCTCCTCTATCACCTCATCTCCTCCATTCCCCCTGTCTCTCCTCTATCACCTCCTCTCCTCCATTCCCCTCCCCTCTATCTCTCCTCTCCTCCATTCCCCCTGTCTCTCCTCTCACCTCCATTCCATTCCCCTGTCTCTCCTCTATCTCCTCCTCTCCTCCATTCCCCCTGTCTCTCCTCTATCACCTCTCCTCCATTCCCCTGTCTCTCCTCTATCTCCTCCTCTCCTCCATTCCCCCTGTCTCTCCTCTATCACCTCCTCTCCTCCATTCCCCCTGTCTCTCCTCTATCTCCTCCTCTCCTCCATTCCCCCTGTCTCTCCTCTATCACCTCCTCTCCTCCATTCCCCCTGTCTCTCCTCTATCTCCTCCTCTCCTCCATTCCCCCTGTCTCTCCTCTATCTCCTCCTCTCCTCCATTCCCCCTGTCTCTCCTCTATCTCCTCCTCTCCTCCATTCCCCCTGTCTCTCCTCTATCACCTCCTCTCCTCCATTCCCCCTGTCTCTCCTCTATCTCCTCCTCTCCTCCATTCCCCCTGTCTCTCCTCTATCACCTCCTCTCCTCCATTCCCCCTGTCTCTCCTCTATCTCCTCCTCTCCTCCATTCCCCCTGTCTCTCCTCTATCACCTCCTCTCCTCCATTCCCCCTGTCTCTCCTCTATCTCCTCCTTTCCTCCATTCCCCTGTCTCTCCTCTGTCACCTCATCTCCTCCATTCCCCCTGTCTCTCCTCTATCACCTCCTCTCCTCCATTCCCCTGTCTCTCCTCTATCACCTCCTCTCCTCCATTCCCCTCTCCTCTCTCCTCATCTCCTCCATTCCCCTGTCTCTCCTCTATCACCTCCTCCATTCCCCTGTCTCTCCTCTATCACCTCATCTCTCCATTCCCCCTGTCTCCCCTCTGTCACCTCCTCTCCTCCATTCCCCTGTCCTCCTCTATCTCCTCCTCCCTCCATTCCCCCTGTCTCTCCGTCTATCACCTCGTCTCCTCCATTCCCCTGTCTCTCCGTCTATCACCTCGTCTCCTCCATTCCCCCTGTCTCTCCTCTATCACCTCCTCTCCTCCATTCCCCTGTCTCTCCTCTATCACCTCATCTCCTCCATTCCCCTGTCTCTCCTCTATCACCTCCTCTCCTCCATTCCCCCTGTCTCTCCTCTATCACCTCCTCTCCTCCATTCCCCCTGTCTCTCCTCTATCACCTCCTCTCCTCCATTCCCCTGTCTCTCCTCTATCACCTCCTCTCCTCCATTCCCCCTGTCTCTCCTCTATCTCCTCCTCTCCTCCATTCCCCTGTCTCTCCTCTATCACCTCCTCTCCTCCATTCCCCTGTCTCTCCTCTATCACCTCATCTCCTCCATTCCCCTGTCTCCTCTATCACCTCCTCTCCTCCATTCCCCTGTCTCTCTCTATCATCCTCTCCTCCATTCCCCTGTCTCTCCTCTATCACCTCCTCTCCTCCATTCCCCTGTCTCTCCTCTATCTCCTCCTCTCCTCCATTCCCAATGTCTCTCCTTTATCACCTCCTCTCCTCCATTCCCCCTGTCTCTCCTCTATCTCCTCCTCTCCTCCATTCCCCCTGTCTCTCCTCTATCACCTCCTCTCCTCCATTCCCCCTGTCTCTCCTCTATCTCCTCCTCTCCTCCATTCCCCCTGTCTCTCCTCTATCACCTCCTCTCCTCCATTCCCCCTGTCTCTCCTCTATCTCCTCCTTTCCTCCATTCCCCCTGTCTCTCCTCTATCTCCTCCTCTCCTCCATTCCCCCTGTCTCTCCTCTATCTCCTCCTCTCCTCCATTCCCCCTGTCTCTCCTCTATCACCTCCTCTCCTCCATTCCCCCTGTCTCTCCTCTATCTCCTCCTCTCCTCCATTCCCCCTGTCTCTCCTCTATCACCTCCTCTCCTCCATTCCCCCTGTCTCTCCTCTATCTCCTCCTTTCCTCCATTCCCCCTGTCTCTCCGTCTATCACCTCATCTCCTCCATTCCCCCTGTCTCTCCTCTATCAACTCCTCTCCTCCATTCCCCCTGTCTCTCCTCTATCACCTCATCTCCTCCATTCCCCCTGTCTCTCCTCTATCACCTCATCTCCTCCATTCCCCTGTCTCTCCTCTATCACCTCCTCTCCTCCATTCCCCTGTCTCTCCTCTATCACCTCATCTCCTCCATTCCCCCTGTCTCTCCTCTATCACCTCCCCCTCCATTCCCCTGTCTCTCCTCTATCTCCTCCTCTCCTCCATTCCCCTGTCTCTCCGTCTATCACGTCGTCTCCTCCATTCCCCCTGTCTCTCCGTCTATCACCTCGTCTCCTCCATTCCCCCTGTCTCTCCTCTATCACCTCCTCTCCTCCATTCCCCTGTCTCTCTGTCTATCACCTCATCTCCTCCATTCCCCTGTCTCTCCTCTATCACCTCCTCTCCTCCATTCCCCTGTCTCTCCTCTATCACCTCATCTCCTCCATTCCCCCTGTCTCTCCTCTATCACCTCCTCTCCTCCATTCCCCTGTCTCTCCTCTATCACCTCATCTCCTCCATTCCCCTGTCTCTCCTCTATCTCCTCCTCTCCTCCATTCCCCTGTCTCTCCTCTATCACCTCCTCTCCTCCATTCCCCCTGTCTCTCCTCTATCTCCTCCTCTCCTCCATTCCCCTGTCTCTCCTCAATCTCCTCCTTTCCTCCATTCCCCCTGTCTCTCCTCTATCTCCTCCTCTCCTCCATTCCCCTGTCTCTCCTCTATCTCCTCCTCTCCTCCATTCCCCCTGTCTCTCCTCTATCTCCTCCTTTCCTCCATTCCCCCTGTCTCTCCGTCTATCACCTCGTCTCCTCCATTCCCCCTGTCTCTCCTCTATCTCCTCCTTTCCTCCATTCCCCCTGTCTCTCCTCTATCTCCTCCTCTCCTCCATTCCCCCTGTCTCTCTGTCTATCACCTCATCTCCTCCATTCCCCCTGTCTCTCCTCTATCACCTCCTCTCCTCCATTCCCCCTGTCTCTCCTCTATCACCTCATCTCCTCCATTCCCCCTGTCTCTCCTCTATCACCTCCTCTCCTCCATTCCCCTGTCTCTCCTCTATCACCTCATCTCCTCCATTCCCCCTGTCTCTCCTCTATCACCTCATCTCCTCCATTCCCCCTGTCTCTCCGCTATCACCCCTCCCTCCATTCCCCCTGTCTCTCCGTCTATCACCTCCTCTCCTCCATTCCCCCTGTCTCTCCTCTATCTCCTCCTCTCCTCCATTCCCCTTGTCTCTCCTCTATCACCTCCTCTCCTCCATTCCCCCTGTCTCTCCTCTATCACCTCGTCTCCTCCATTCCCCTGTCTCTCCTCTCTATCGCCTCCTCTCCTCCATTCCCCTGTCTCTCCTCTATCTCCTCCTCCATTCCCCCTGTCTCTCCTCTATCACCTCCTCTCCTCCATTCCCCTGTCTCTCCTCTATCTCCTCCTCTCCTCCATTCCCCCTGTCTCTCCTCTATCACCTCCTCTCCTCTATTCCCCCTGTCTCTCCTCTATCTCCTCCTCTCCTCCATTCCCCCTGTCTCTCCTCTATCACCTCCTCTCCTCCATTCCCCTGTCTCTCCTCTATCTCCTCCTTTCCTCCATTCCCCTGTCTCTCCTCTATCTCCTCCTTCCTCCATTCCCCCTGTCTCTCCTCTATCACCTCCTCTCCTCCATTCCCCCTGTCTCTCCTCTATCTCCTCCTCTCCTCCATTCCCCTGTCTCTCCTCTATCACCTCCTCTCTCCATTCCCCTGTCTCTCCTCTATCTCCTCCTTTCCTCCATTCCCCCTGTCTCTCCTCTATCTCCTCCTCTCCTCCATTCCCCTGTCTCTCCGTCTATCACCTCGTCTCCTCCATTCCCCCTGTCTCTCCGTCTATCACCTTGTCTCCTCCATTCCCCTGTCTCTCCTCTATCTCCTCCTCTCTCCATTCCCCCTGTCTCTCCTCTATCACCTCCTCTCCTCCATTCCCCTGTCTCTCCGTCTATCACCTCATCTCCTCCATTCCCCCTGTCTCTCCTCTATCACCTACTCTCCTCCATTCCCCCTGTCTCTCCTCTATCACCTCATCTCCTCCATTCCCCCTGTCTCTCCTCTATCACCTCATCTCCTCCATTCCCCCTGTCTCTCCTCTATCACCTCCTCTCCTCCATTCCCCCTTTCTCTGTCTCTCCGTCTATCACCTCGTCTCCTCCATTCCCCCTGTCTCTCCGTCTATCACCTCGTCTCCTCCATTCCCCCTGTCTCTCCTCTATCACCTCCTCTCCTCCATTCCCCCTGTCTCTCCTCTATCACCTCATCTCCTCCATTCCCCCTGTCTCTCCTCTATCACCTCCTCTCCTCCATTCCCCTGTCTCTCCTCTATCACCTCATCTCCTCCATTCACCCTGTCTCTCCTCAATCTCCTCCTTTCCTCCATTCCCCCTGTCTCTCCTCTATCTCCTCCTCTCCTCCATTCCCCCTGTCTCTCCTCTATCTCCTCCTCTCCTCCATTCCCCCTGTCTCTCCTCTATCTCCTCCTTTCCTCCATTCCCCCTGTCTCTCCGTCTATCACCTCGTCTCCTCCATTCCCCCTGTCTCTCCTCTATCTCCTCCTTTCCTCCATTCCCCCTGTCTCTCCTCTATCTCCTCCTCTCCTCCATTCCCCCTGTCTCTCCTCTATCACCTCCTTTCCTCCATTCCCCCTGTCTCTCCTCTATCTCCTCCTTTCCTCCATTCCCCCTGTCTCTCCTCTATCACCTCGTCTCCTCCATTCCCCCTGTCTCTCCTCTATCTCCTCCTTTCCTCCATTCCCCCTGTCTCTCCTCTATCTCCTCCTTTCCTCCATTCCCCCTGTCTCTCCTCTATCACCTCGTCTCCTCCATTCCCCCTGTCTGTCCTCTATCACCTCCTCTCCTCCATTCCCCCTGTCTCTCCTCTATCTCCTCCTCTCCTCCATTCCCCCTGTCTCTCCTTTATCACCTCCTCTCCTCCATTCCCCCTGTCTCTCCTCTATCACCTCCTCTCCTCCATTCCCCCTGTCTCTCCTCTATCACCTCCTCTCCTCCATTCCCCCTGTCTCTCCTCTATCTCCTCCTCTCCTCCATTCCCCCTGTCTCTCCTCTATCACCTCCTCTCCTCCATTCCCCCTGTCTCTCCTCTATCACCTCATCTCCTCCATTCCCCCTGTCTCTCCTCTATCACCTCCTCTCCTCCATTCCCCCTGTCTCTCCTCTATATCATCCTCTCCTCCATTCCCCCTGTCTCTCCTCTATCACCTCCTCTCCTCCATTCCCCCTGTCTCTCCTCTATCTCCTCCTCTCCTCCATTCCCAATGTCTCTCCTTTATCACCTCCTCTCCTCCATTCCCCCTGTCTCTCCTCTATCTCCTCCTCTCCTCCATTCCCCCTGTCTCTCGTCTATCACCTCCTCTCCTCCATTCCCCTGTCTCTCCTCTATCTCCTCCTCTCCTCCATTCCCCTGTCTCTCCTCTATCACCTCCTCTCCTCCATTCCCCCTGTCTCTCCTCTATCTCCTCCTTTCCTCCATTCCCCCTGTCTCTCCTCTATCTCCTCCTCTCCTCCATTCCCCCTGTCTCTCCTCTATCTCCTCCTCTCCTCCATTCCCCCTGTCTCTCCTCTATCACCTCCTCTCCTCCATTCCCCCTGTCTCTCCTCTATCTCCTCCTCTCCTCCATTCCCCTGTCTCTCCTCTATCACCTCCTCTCCTCCATTCCCCTGTCTCTCCTCTATCTCCTCCTCTCCTCCATTCCCGCTGTCTCTCCTCTATCACCTCCTCTCCTCCATTCCCCCTGTCTCTCCTCTATCTCCTCCTTTCCTCCATTCCCCCTGTCTCTCCGTCTATCACCTCATCTCCTCCATTCCCCTGTCTCTCCTCTATCACCTCCTCTCCTCCATTCCCCTGTCTCTCCTCTATCACCTCATCTCCTCCATTCCCCTGTCTCTCCTCTATCACCTCATCTCCTCCATTCCCCCTGTCTCTCCTCTATCACCTCCTCTCCTCCATTCCCCCTGTCTCTCCTCTATCACCTCATCTCCTCCATTCCCCCTGTCTCTCCTCTATCACCTCCTCTCCTCCATTCCCCCTGTCTCTCCTCTATCTCCTCCTCTCCTCCATTCCCCCTGTCTCTCCGTCTATCACCTCGTCTCCTCCATTCCCCCTGTCTCTCCGTCTATCACCTCGTCTCCTCCATTCCCCCTGTCTCTCCTCTATCACCTCCTCTCCTCCATTCCCCCTGTCTCTCTGTCTATCACCTCATCTCCTCCATTCCCCCTGTCTCTCCTCTATCACCTCCTCTCCTCCATTCCCCCTGTCTCTCCTCTATCACCTCATCTCCTCCATTCCCCCTGTCTCTCCTCTATCACCTCCTCTCCTCCATTCCCCTGTCTCTCCTCTATCACCTCATCTCCTCCATTCCCCCTGTCTCTCCTCTATCACCTCATCTCCTCCATTCCCCCTGTCTCTCCGCTATCACCTCCTCTCCTCCATTCCCCCTGTCTCTCCGTCTATCACCTCCTCTCCTCCATTCCCCCTGTCTCTCCTCTATCTCCTCCTCTCCTCCATTCCCCTTGTCTCTCCTCTATCACCTCCTCTCCTCCATTCCCCCTGTCTCTCCTCTATCACCTCGTCTCCTCCATTCCCCCTGTCTCTCCTCTATCACCTCCTCTCCTCCATTCCCCCTGTCTCTCCTCTATCTCCTCCTCTCCTCCATTCCCCCTGTCTCTCCTCTATCACCTCCTCTCCTCCATTCCCCCTGTCTCTCCTCTATCTCCTCCTCTCCTCCATTCACCCTGTCTCTCCTCAATCTCCTCCTTTCCTCCATTCCCCCTGTCTCTCCTCTATCTCCTCCTCTCCTCCATTCCCCCTGTCTCTCCTCTATCTCCTCCTCTCCTCCATTCCCCCTGTCTCTCCTCTATCTCCTCCTTTCCTCCATTCCCCCTGTCTCTCCGTCTATCACCTCGTCTCCTCCATTCCCCCTGTCTCTCCTCTATCTCCTCCTTTCCTCCATTCCCCCTGTCTCTCCTCTATCTCCTCCTCTCCTCCATTCCCCCTGTCTCTCCTCTATCACCTCCTTTCCTCCATTCCCCTGTCTCTCCTCTATCTCCTCCTTTCCTCCATTCCCCCTGTCTCTCCTCTATCACCTCGTCTCCTCCATTCCCCCTGTCTCTCCTCTATCTCCTCCTTTCCTCCATTCCCCCTGTCTCTCCTCTATCTCCTCCTTTCCTCCATTCCCCCTGTCTCTCCTCTATCACCTCGTCTCCTCCATTCCCCCTGTCTCTCCTCTATCACCTCCTCTCCTCCATTCCCCCTGTCTCTCCTCTATCTCCTCCTCTCCTCCATTCCCCCTGTCTCTCCTTTATCACCTCCTCTCCTCCATTCCCCCTGTCTCTCCTCTATCACCTCCTCTCCTCCATTCCCCCTGTCTCTCCTCTATCACCTCCTCTCCTCCATTCCCCCTGTCTCTCCTCTATCTCCTCCTCTCCTCCATTCCCCCTGTCTCTCCTCTATCACCTCCTCTCCTCCATTCCCCTGTCTCTCCTCTATCACCTCATCTCCTCCATTCCCCCTGTCTCTCCTCTATCACCTCCTCTCCTCCATTCCCCCTGTCTCTCCTCTATATCATCCTCTCCTCCATTCCCCCTGTCTCTCCTCTATCACCTCCTCTCCTCCATTCCCCCTGTCTCTCCTCTATCTCCTCCTCTCCTCCATTCCCAATGTCTCTCCTTTATCACCTCCTCTCCTCCATTCCCCCTGTCTCTCCTCTATCTCCTCCTCTCCTCCATTCCCCCTGTCTCTCGTCTATCACCTCCTCTCCTCCATTCCCCCTGTCTCTCCTCTATCTCCTCCTCTCCTCCATTCCCCCTGTCTCTCCTCTATCACCTCCTCTCCTCCATTCCCCCTGTCTCTCCTCTATCTCCTCCTTTCCTCCATTCCCCCTGTCTCTCCTCTATCTCCTCCTCTCCTCCATTCCCCCTGTCTCTCCTCTATCTCCTCCTCTCCTCCATTCCCCCTGTCTCTCCTCTATCACCTCCTCTCCTCCATTCCCCCTGTCTCTCCTCTATCTCCTCCTCTCCTCCATTCCCCCTGTCTCTCCTCTATCACCTCCTCTCCTCCATTCCCCCTGTCTCTCCTCTATCTCCTCCTCTCCTCCATTCCCCCTGTCTCTCCTCTATCACCTCCTCTCCTCCATTCCCCCTGTCTCTCCTCTATCTCCTCCTTTCCTCCATTCCCCCTGTCTCTCCGTCTATCACCTCATTTCCTCCATTCCCCCTGTCTCTCCTCTATCACCTCCTCTCCTCCATTCCCCCTGTCTCTCCTCTATCACCTCATCTCCTCCATTCCCCCTGTCTCTCCTCTATCACCTCATCTCCTCCATTCCCCCTGTCTCTCCTCTATCACCTCCTCTCCTCCATTCCCCCTGTCTCTCCTCTATCACCTCATCTCCTCCATTCCCCCTGTCTCTCCTCTATCACCTCCTCTCCTCCATTCCCCCTGTCTCTCCTCTATCTCCTCCTCTCCTCCATTCCCCCTGTCTCTCCGTCTATCACCTCGTCTCCTCCATTCCCCCTGTCTCTCCGTCTATCACCTCGTCTCCTCCATTCCCCCTGTCTCTCCTCTATCACCTCCTCTCCTCCATTCCCCCTGTCTCTCCTCTATCACCTCATCTCCTCCATTCCCCCTGTCTCTCCTCTATCACCTCCTCTCCTCCATTCCCCTGTCTCTCCTCTATCACCTCATCTCCTCCATTCCCCTGTCTCTCCTCTATCACCTCCTCTCCTCCATTCCCCTGTCTCTCCTCTATCACCTCATCTCCTCCATTCCCTCTGTCTCTCCTCTATCACCTCATGTCCTCCATTCCCCCTGTCTCTCCGCTATCACCTCCTCTCCTCCATTCCCCCTGTCTCTCCGTCTATCACCTCCTCTCCTCCATTCCCCTGTCTCTCCTCTATCTCCTCCTCTCCTCCATTCCCCTTGTCTCTCCTCTATCACCTCCTCTCCTCCATTCCCCCTGTCTCTCCTCTATCACCTCGTCTCCTCCATTCCCCCTGTCTCTCCTCTATCACCTCCTCTCCTCCATTCCCCCTGTCTCTCCTCTATCTCCTCCTCTCCTCCATTCCCCCTGTCTCTCCTCTATCTCCTCCTCTCCTCCATTCCCCCTGTCTCTCCTCTATCTCCTCCTCTCCTCCATTCCCCCTGTCTCTCCTCTATCTCCTCCTTTCCTCCATTCCCCCTGTCTCTCCGTCTATCACCTCGTCTCCTCCATTCCCCCTGTCTCTCCTCTATCTCCTCCTTTCCTCCATTCCCCCTGTCTCTCCTCTATCTCCTCCTCTCCTCCATTCCCCCTGTCTCTCCTCTATCACCTCCTTTCCTCCATTCCCCCTGTCTCTCCTCTATCTCCTCCTTTCCTCCATTCCCCCTGTCTCTCCTCTATCACCTCGTCTCCTCCATTCCCCCTGTCTCTCCTCTATCTCCTCCTTTCCTCCATTCCCCCTGTCTCTCCTCTATCTCCTCCTTTCCTCCATTCCCCCTGTCTCTCCTCTATCACCTCGTCTCCTCCATTCCCCCTGTCTGTCCTCTATCACCTCCTCTCCTCCATTCCCCTGTCTCTCCTCTATCTCCTCCTCTCCTCCATTCCCCCTGTCTCTCCTTTATCACCTCCTCTCCTCCATTCCCCCTGTCTCTCCTCTATCACCTCCTCTCCTCCATTCCCCCTGTCTCTCCTCTATCACCTCCTCTCCTCCATTCCCCCTGTCTCTCCGTCTATCTCCTCCTCTCCTCCATTCCCCCTGTCTCTCCTCTATCTCCTCCTCTCCTCCATTCCCCTTGTCTCTCCTCTATCACCTCCTCTCCTCCATTCCCCCTGTCTCTCCTCTATCACCTCGTCTCCTCCATTCCCCCTGTCTCTCCTCTATCACCTCCTCTCCTCCATTCCCCCTGTCTCTCCTCTATATCATCCTCTCCTCCATTCCCCCTGTCTCTCCTCTATCACCTCCTCTCCTCCATTCCCCTGTCTCTCCTCTATCTCCTCCTCTCCTCCATTCCCAATGTCTCTCCTCTATCACCTCCTCTCCTCCATTCCCCTGTCTCTCCTCTATCTTCTCATCTCCTCCATTCCCCCTGTCTCTCCTCTATCACCTCCTCTCCTCCATTCCCCCTGTCTCTCCTCTATCTCCTCCTCTCCTCCATTCCCCCTGTCTCTCCTCTATCACCTCCTCTCCTCCATTCCCCCTGTCTCTCCTCTATCTCCTCCTTTCCTCCATTCCCCCTGTCTCTCCTCTATCTCCTCCTCTCCTCCATTCCCCCTGTCTCTCCTCTATCTCCTCCTCTCCTCCATTCCCCCTGTCTCTCCGTCTATCACCTCGTCTCCTCCATTCCCCCTGTCTCTCCGTCTATCACCTCGTCTCCTCCATTCCCCCTGTCTCTCCTCTATCACCTCCTCTCCTCCATTCCCCCTGTCTCTCTGTCTATCACCTCATCTCCTCCATTCCCCCTGTCTCTCCTCTATCAGCTCCTCTCCTCCATTCCCCCTGTCTCTCCTCTATCACCTCATCTCCTCCATTCCCCCTGTCTCTCCTCTATCACCTCCTCTCCTCCATTCCCCTGTCTCTCCTCTATCACCTCATCTCCTCCATTCCCCCTGTCTCTCCTCTATCACCTCATCTCCTCCATTCCCCCTGTCTCTCCTCTATCACCTCCTCTCCTCCTTTCCCCCTGTCTCTCCGTCTATCACCTCCTCTCCTCCATTCATTACATTTACATTTACATTTAAGTCATTTAGCAGACGCTCTTATCCAGAGCGACTTACAAATTGGTGCAAACACCTATGACACCCAGTGGAACAGCCACTTGCATCTAAATCTTGTTGGGGGGAGAAGGGGGGTGAGAAGGATTACTTACCCTTACTTACCCTATCCTAGGTATTCCTTGAAGAGGTGGGGTTTCAGGTGTCTCCGGAAGGTGGTGATTGACTCCGCTGTCCTGGCGTCGTGAGGGAGTTTGTTCCACCATTGGGGGCCAGAGCAGCGAACAGTTTTGACTGGGCTGAGCGGGAACTGTACTTCCTCAGTGGTAGGGAGGCGAGCAGGCCAGAGGTGGATGAACGCAGTGCCCTTGTTTGGGTGTAGGGCCTGATCAGAGCCTGGAGGTACTGAGGTGCCGTTCCCCTCACAGCTCCGTAGGCGAGCACCATGGTCTTGTAGCGGATGCGAGCTTCAACTGGAAGCCAGTGGAGAGAGCGGAGGAGCCGGGTGACGTGAGAGAACTTGGGAAGGTTGAACACCAGACGGGCTGCGGCGTTCTGGATGAGTTGTAGGGGTTTAATGGCACAGGCAGGGAGCCCAGCCAACAGCGAGTTGCAGTAATCAAGACGGGAGATGACAAGTGCCTGGATTAGGACCTGCGCCGCTTCCTGTGTGAGGCAGGGTCGTACTCTGCGGATGTTGTAGAGCATGAACCTACAGGAACGGGACACCGCCTTGATGTTAGTTGAGAACGTCAGGGTGTTGTCCAGGATCACGCCAAGGTTCTTAGCGCTCTGGGAGGAGGACACAATGGAGTTGTCAACCGTGATGGCGAGATCATGGAACGGGCAGTCCTTCCCCGGGAGGAAGAGGAGCTCCGTCTTGCTGAGGTTCAGCTTGAGGTGGTGATCCGTCATCCACACTGATATGTCTGCCAGACATGCAGAGATGCGATTCGCCACCTGGTCATCAGAAGGGGGAAAGGAGAAGATTAATTGTGTGTCGTCTGCATAGCAATGATAGGAGAGACCATGTGAGGTTATGACAGAGCCAAGTGACTTGGTGTATAGCGAGAATAAGAGAGGGCCTAGAACAGAGCCCTGGGGGACACCAGTGGTGAGAGCGCGTGGTGAGGAGACAGATTCTCGCCACGCCACCTGGTAGGAGCGACCTGTCAGGTAGGACGCAATCCAAGCGTGGGCCGCGCCGGAGATGCCCAACTCGGAGAGGGTGGAGAGGAGGATCTGATGGTTCACAGTATCGAAGGCAGCCGATAGGTCTAGAAGGATGAGAGCAGAGGAGAGAGAGTTAGCTTTAGCAGTGCGGAGCGCTCCGTGATACAGAGAAGAGCAGTCTCAGTTGAATGACTAGTCTTGAAACCTGACTGATTTGGATCAAGAAGGTCATTCTGAGAGAGATAGCGGTAGAGCTGGCCAAGGACGGCACGCTCAAGAGTTTTGGAGAGAAAAGAGAGAAGGGATACTGGTCTGTAGTTGTTGACATCGGAGGGATCGAGTGTAGGTTTTTTCAGAAGGGGTGCAACTCTCGCTCTCTTGAAGACGGGAGGGACGTAGCCAGCGGTCAGGGATGAGTTGATGAGCGAGGTGAGGTAAGGGAGAAGGTCTCCGGAAATGGTCTGGAGAAGAGAGGAGGGGATAGGGTCAAGCGGGCAGGTTGTTGGGCGTCCGGCCGTCACAAGACGCGAGATTTCATCTGGAGAGAGAGGGGAGAAAGAGGTCAGAGCATAGGGTAGGGCAGTGTGAGCAGAACCAGCGGTGTCGTTTGACTTAGCAAACGAGGATCGGATGTCATCGACCTTCTTTTCAAAATGGTTGACGAAGTCATCTGCAGAGAGGGAGGAGGGGGGAGGATTCAGGAGGGAGGAGAAGGTGGCAAAGAGCTTCCTAGGGTTAGAGGCAGATGCTTGGAATTTAGAATGGTAGAAAGTGGCTTTAGCAGCAGAGACAGAGGAGGAAAATGTAGAGAGGAGGGAGTGAAAGGATGCCAGGTCCGCAGGGAGGCGAGTTTTCCTCCATTTCCGCTCGGCTGCCCGGAGCCCTGTTCTGTGAGCTCGCAATGAGTCGTCGAGCCACGGAGCGGGAGGGGAGGACCGAGCCGGCCTGGAGGATAGGGGACATAGAGAGTCAAAGGATGCAGTAAGGGAGGAGAGGAGGGTTGAGGAGGCAGAATCAGGAGATAGGTTGGAGAAAGTTTGAGCAGAGGGAAGAGATGATAGGATGGAAGAGGAGAGAGTAGCGGGGAGAGAGAGCGAAGGTTGGGACGGCGCGATACCATCCGAGTAGGGGCAGTGTGGGAAGTGTTGGATGAGAGCGAGAGGGAAAAGGATACAAGGTAGTGGTCGGAGACTTGGAGGGGAGTTGCAATGAGGTTAGTGGAAGAACAGCATCTAGTAAAGATGAGGTCAAGCGTATTGCCTGCCTTGTGAGTAGGGGGAAGGTGAGAGGGTGAGGTCAAAAGAGGAGAGGAGTGGAAAGAAGGAGGCAGAGAGGAATGAGTCAAAGGTAGACGTGGGGAGGTTAAAGTCGCCCAGAACTGTGAGAGGTGAGCCGTCCTCAGGAAAGGAGCTTATCAAGGCATCAAGCTCATTGATGAACTCTCCGAGGAACCTGGAGGGCGATAAATGATAAGGATGTTAAGCTTGAAAGGGCTGGTAACTGTGACAGCATGGAATTCAAAGGAGGCAATAGACAGATGGGTAAGGGGAGAAAGAGAGAAAGACCACTTGGGAGAGATGAGGATCCCGGTGCCACCACCCCGCTGACCAGAAGCTCTCGGGGTGTGCGAGAACACGTGGGCGGACGAGGAGAGAGCAGTAGGAGTAGCAGTGTTATCTGTGGTGATCCATGTTTCCGTCAGTGCCAAGAAGTCAAGGGACTGGAGGGAGGCATAGGCTGAGATGAACTCTGCCTTGTTGGCTGCAGATCGGCAGTTCCAGAGGCTACCGGAGACCTGGAACTCCACGTGGGTCGTACGCGCTGGGACCACCAGATTAGGGTGGTCGCGGCCACGCGGTGTGGAGCGTTTGTATGGTCTGTGCAGAGAGGAGAGAACAGGGATAGACAGACACATAGTTGACAGGCTACAGAAAAGGCTACGCTAATGCAAGGAAATTGGAATGACAAGTGGACTACACGTCTCGAATGTTCAGAAAGTTAAGCTTACGTAGCAAGAATCTTATTGACTAAAATGATTAAAATGATACAGTACTGCTAAAGTAGGCTAGCTGGCAGTAGCTGCGTTGTTGGCACTACACTAATCAAGTCGTTCCGCTGAGTGTAATAATTTCTACAGTGCTGCTATTCGGGGGCTAGCTGGCTAGCTAGCAGTGTTGTTTACGTTACGTTGAGTTAAAAGAACGACAATAGCTGGCTAGCTAACCTAGGAAATCGGTCTAGACTACACAATTATCTTTGAAACAAAGACGGCTATGTAGCTAGCTATGTAGCTAGCTACGATCAACAAATCAAACCGTTGTACTGTAATGAAATGAAAATGTGATACTCCCTGACCGGTGATTGAATTCGAATCAGTAAACGTGTGGTGACGTTGGCTAGCTGTTAGCTGTTAGCTGTTGGCTAGCTAGCAGAGTCTCCTACGTTAAGGACGACAAATAGCTGGCTAGCGAACCTCAGTGAATTAAGATAATCACTCCAAGGCTACACACACTAAACTACACAATTATCTTGGAAACAAAGACAGCTATGTAGCTAGCTAACACTGAACTAATCAAGTCGTACAGTTGAGTGAATAGCACTACAGTGATGCTAATCTGTGTGCGTTAGCTAGCGTTGCTAGCTCCTGGGCGAAAAGCAGTGAAGGCTACGTTAGGGCGACGAAATACGAAATACGATAATTATGCAATTATCTCTGATACAAGGACGGCTATGTAGCTAGCTAAGAAGAATTGCTAAGATTATGTAGCTAGCTAACAGTAAACTAATCAAGTCGTACAGTTGAGTGAATAGCACTACAGTGATGCTAATCTGTGTGCGTTAGCTAGCTCCTGGGCGAATAGCAGTGAAGGCTACGTTAGGGCGACGAAATACGATAATTATGCAATTATCTCTGATACAAGGACGGCTATGTAGCTAGCTAAGGAGAATTGCTAAGATTAGACAAATCAACCGTTGTACTATAATGAAATGTAATGAAAAAGTTATACAAAGTTATACAACCTGCAGAGCGAAGTGCGAATGCGACCGCTCGCTCCAACCGGAGAGGAGGTGATAGACGGAGAGACATTCCCCCTGTCTCTCCTCTATCACCTCCTCTCCTCCATTCCCCCTGTCTCTCCTCTATCACCTCATCTCCTCCATTCCCCCTGTCTCTCCTCTATCACCTCCTCTCCTCCATTCCCCCTGTCTCTCCTCTATCACCTCCTCTCCTCCATTCCCCCTGTCTCTCCGTCTATCACCTCCTCTCCTCCATTCCCCCTGTCTCTCCTCTATCACCTCCTCTCCTCCATTCCCCCTGTCTCTCCGTCTATCACCTCCTCTCCTCCATTCCCCCTGTCTCTCCGTCTATCACCTCCTCTCCTCCATTCCCCCTGTCTCTCCGTCTATCACCTCCTCTCCTCCATTCGCCCTGTCTCTCCGTCTATCACCTCCTCTCCTCCATTCCCCCTGTCTCTCCTCTATCACCTCCTCTCCTCCATTCCCCCTGTCTCTCCTCTATCACCTCCTCTCCTCCATTCCCCCTGTCTCTCCTCTATCACCTCCTCTCCTCCATTCCCCCTGTCTCTCCTCTATCACCTCCTCTCCTCCATTCCCCCTGTCTCTCCTCTATCACCTCCTCTCCTCCATTCCCCCTGTCTCTCCTCTATCACCTCATCTCCTCCAATCCCCCTGTCTCTCCTCTATCACCTCCTCTCCTCCATTCCCCCTGTCTCTCCTCTATCACCTCCTCTCCTCCATTCCCCCTGTCTCTCCGTCTATCACCTCGCCTCCTCCATTCCCCCTGTCTCTCCTCTATCACCTCCTCTCCTCCATTCCCCCTGTCTCTCCGTCTATCACCTCCTCTCCTCCATTCCCCCTGTCTCTCCGTCTATCACCTCCTCTCCTCCATTCCCCCTGTCTCTCCGTCTATCACCTCCTCTCCTCCATTCCCCCTGTCTCTCCGTCTATCACCTCCTCTCCTCCATTCCCCCTGTTTCTCCTCTATCACCTCCTCTCCTCCATTCCCCCTGTCTCTCCTCTATCACCTCCTCTCCTCCATTCCCCCTGTCTCTCCTCTATCACCTCCTCTCCTCCATTCCCCCTGTCTCTCCTCTATCACCTCCTCTCCTCCATTCCCCCTGTCTCTCCTCTATCACCTCCTCTCCTCCATTCCCCCTGTCTCTCCGTCTATCACCTCCTCTCCTCCATTCCCCCTGTCTCTCCTCTATCACCTCCTCTCCTCCATTCCCCCTGTCTCTCCGTCTATCACCTCCTCTCCTCCATTCCCCCTGTCTCTCCGTCTATCACCTCCTCTCCTCCATTCCCCCTGTCTCTCCGTCTATCACCTCCTCTCCTCCATTCCCCCTGTCTCTCCTCTATCACCTCCTCTCCTCCATTCCCCCTGTCTCTCCGTCTATCCCCAGGGTGAATGTCGGTGTGGCAGGATCAAAACTGGCGTCAGAGGAGAAAAGCACATTCAATCGTCTAGCAGTCCCAGAGGTCACCACTGTACTGTAGTCAGGTCTCCAGGCTACTGATCTCTATCAATAGGGATAAACTCAGTCAAGCCTCTGGAACATGTGGCCTTACTGAGATTAGTAAATCATTACAATGAGGGCATCTGCATTACACCTGCTAGAACAGTAAGTGAGGGATAGAAAGAGGGAGGGAGGGAGGGAGGGAGGGAGGGAGACGATGGGACACGATGGGACACGGTGGGCCTGGTACAGACTCAGAAAGAAGACTGTCATCATCTGGCCCCGGTTAAAATATGTCCCAGCAGCAGCCTCATATTAGAGAGATAGATCTCTATCAGTACTTTACTGGACTGGTCATGTACGATATTTATATTGTATAGCATAGGTGCAGAGATGATTGATGTAATGATTGACGTAATCTATAAGAATAAATTGTATAGAATTAGTCCATTTACTGTTAATAAGAAAGAGCTGTCCACATTTTTTGTCTTTTCAGTATTTTCAAACTCAGTACCCAGGTTGGCCTGTAGAATATCCCCTTGGTAATTCCAGCATGCATCAGAGGCCCATAGTCTAAAGCAGTGAAGAACGCCAGCACAACAGTCAGACAGGACTGGTGGCAACCTGTCAACACTCAGAATAGGACACAACACTACAAACAATAGCTGTGCTGCCAGCTCCCGCAATCATCACCTTGTCTGTGGAATGAGGGCTTGGGACTTTGTAGGCTTACAAGTATATGTTTGTATTTATTCTGTTCATTGTAGAAGGCGTCTGACGTTGATTTACCTTTCAACATGTCATTGAAAAAGAAAATCAATAAAATTCACTTGAGGTTGCTGTCTGGCAGGAGTGGGGCCAGGCTGGGCTGAAAATGAATAGATCTGTGGAGGACGCTGGTGTGTGTGTGTGTGTTAGTGGAGTTGTGTGTGCAAGTGTGTGTGCACGTGTGTCAGCCAGGTATTATTCAACAACAAAACCTGCCGTGTTTACATGTACATAAAATGTATGATATTGGTCCGACGAATGTTCAAATGATTTAACTAGACAAGTCAGTTAAGAACACATTGTTATTATAATGTTGGCCTACCCCGGCCAAACCTGGATGCAGCCCTATGGGACTTCCAATCACAGCCAGATGTAATGCCGCCTGGATTCACACCAGGTACTGTAATGACGCCTGGATTCACACCAGGTACTGTAATGACGCCTGGATTCACACCAGGTACTGTAATGACACCTGGATTCACACCAGGTACTGTAATGACCCCTGGATTCACACCAGGTACTGTAATGACCCCTGGATTCACACCAGGTACTGTAATGACCCCTGGATTCACACCAGGTACTGTAATGACCCCTGGATTCACACCAGGTACTGTAATGACCCCTGGATTCACACCAGGTACTGTAATGACACCTGGATTCACACCAGGTACTGTAATGACCCCTGGATTCACACCAGGTACTGTAATGACGCCTGGATTCACACCAGGTACTGTAATGACCCCTGGATTCACACCAGGTACTGTAATGACGCCTGGATTCACACCAGGTACTGTAATGACACCTGGATTCACACCAGGTACTGTAATGACCCCTGGATTCACACCAGGTACTGTAATGACGCCTGGATTCACACCAGGTACTGTAATGCCGCCTGGATTCACACCAGGTACTGTAATGACGCCTGGATTCACACCAGGTACTGTAATGACACCTGGATTCACACCAGGTAATGTAATGACCCCTGGATTCACACCAGGTACTGTAATGACGCCTGGATTCACACCAGGTAATGTAATGACACCTGGATTCACACCAGGTAATGTAATGACGCCTGGATTCACACCAGGTACTGTAATGACGCCTGGATTCACACCAGGTACTGTAATGATGCCTGGATTCACACCAGGTACTGTAATGCCGCCTGGATTCACACCAGGTACTGTAATGCCGCCTGGATTCACACCAGGTACTGTAATGACGCCTGGATTCACACCAGGTACTGTAATGATGCCTGGATTCACACCAGGTACTGTAATGCCGCCTGGATTCACACCAGGTACTGTAATGACGCCTGGATTCACACCAGGTACTGTAATGCCGCCTGGATTCACACCAGGTACTGTAATGATGCCTGGATTCACACCAGGTACTGTAATGACCCCTGGATTCACACCAGGTACTGTAATGCCGCCTGGATTCACACCAGGTACTGTAATGACGCCTGGATTCACACCAGGTACTGTAATGACCCCTGGATTCACACCAGGTACTGTAATGACGCCTGGATTCACACCAGGTACTGTAATGACGCCTGGATTCACACCAGGTACTGTAATGACGCCTGGATTCACACCAGGTACTGTAATGACACCTGGATTCACACCAGGTACTGTAATGACGCCTGGATTCACACCAGGTACTGTAATGACGCCTGGATTCACACCAGGTACTGTAATGACGCCTGGATTCACACCAGGTACTGTAATGACGCCTGGATTCACACCAGGTACTGTAATGACACCTGGATTCACACCAGGTACTGTAATGACGCCTGGATTCACACCAGGTACTGTAATGACGCCTGGATTCACACCAGGTACTGTAATGACGCCTGGATTCACACCAGGTACTGTAATGACACCTGGATTCACACCAGGTACTGTAATGACACCTGGATTCACACCAGGTACTGTAATGATGCCTGGATTCACACCAGGTACTGTAATGACACCTGGATTCACACCAGGTACTGTAATGACGCCTGGATTCACACCAGGTACTGTAATGATGCCTGGATTCACACCAGGTACTGTAATGACACCTGGATTCACACCAGGTACTGTAATGACGCCTGGATTCACACCAGGTACTGTAATGATGCCTGGATTCACACCAGGTACTGTAATGACACCTGGATTCACACCAGGTACTGTAATGACGCCTGGATTCACACCAGGTACTGTAATGATGCCTGGATTCACACCAGGTACTGTAATGACACCTGGATTCACACCAGGTACTGTAATGACGCCTAGATTCACACCAGGTACTGTAATGATGCCTGGATTCACACCAGGTACTGTAATGACACCTGGATTCACACCAGGTACTGTAATGACACCTGGATTCACACCAGGTACTGTAATGACGCCTGGATTCACACCAGGTACTGTAATGACACCTGGATTCACACCAGGTACTGTAATGACGCCTGGATTCACACCAGGTACTGTAATGACGCCTGGATTCACACCAGGTACTGTAATGACGCCTGGATTCACACCAGGTACTGTAATGACGCCTGGATTCACACCAGGTACTGTAATGCCGCCTGGATTCACACCAGGTACTGTAATGACACCTGGATTCACACCAGGTACTGTAATGACGCCTGGATTCACACCAGGTACTGTAATGATGCCTGGATTCACACCAGGTACTGTAATGACCCCTGGATTCACACCAGGTACTGTAATGACGCCTGGATTCACACCAGGTACTGTAATGATGCCTGGATTCACACCAGGTACTGTAATGACACCTGGATTCACACCAGGTACTGTAATGACGCCTGGATTCACACCAGGTACTGTAATGATGCCTGGATTCACACCAGGTACTGTAATGACACCTGGATTCACACCAGGTACTGTAATGACGCCTGGATTCACACCAGGTACTGTAATGATGCCTGGATTCACACCAGGTACTGTAATGACACCTGGATTCACACCAGGTACTGTAATGACGCCTGGATTCACACCAGGTACTGTAATGATGCCTGGATTCACACCAGGTACTGTAATGACACCTGGATTCACACCAGGTACTGTAATGACACCTGGATTCACACCAGGTACTGTAATGATGCCTGGATTCACACCAGGTACTGTAATGACACCTGGATTCACACCAGGTACTGTAATGACGCCTGGATTCACACCAGGTACTGTAATGACGCCTGGATTCACACCAGGTAATGTAATGACGCCTGGATTCACACCAGGTAATGTAATGACGCCTGGATTCACACCAGGTACTGTAATGACGCCTGGATTCACACCAGGTACTGTAATGATGCCTGGATTCACACCAGGTACTGTAATGCCGCCTGGATTCACACCAGGTACTGTAATGACGCCTGGATTCACACCAGGTACTGTAATGACGCCTGGATTCACACCAGGTACTGTAATGATGCCTGGATTCACACCAGGTACTGTAATGACGCCTGGATTCACACCAGGTACTGTAATGACGCCTGGATTCACACCAGGTACTGTAATGACGCCTGGATTCACACCAGGTACTGTAATGACGCCTGGATTCACACCAGGTAATGTAATGACCCCTGGATTCACACCAGGTACTGTAATGACGCCTGGATTCACACCAGGTAATGTAATGACCCCTGGATTCACACCAGGTACTGTAATGTCGCCTGGATTCACACCAGGTACTGTAATGACGCCTGGATTCACACCAGGTAATGTAATGACACCTGGATTCACACCAGGTACTGTAATGACCCCTGGATTCACACCAGGTACTGTAATGACCCCTGGATTCACACCAGGTACTGTAATGACCCCTGGATTCACACCAGGTAATGTAATGACCCCTGGATTCACACCAGGTACTGTAATGACGCCTGGATTCACACCAGGTACTGTAATGACCCCTGGATTCACACCAGGTACTGTAATGACACCTGGATTCACACCAGGTACTGTAATGACACCTGGATTCACACCAGGTACTGTAATGACGCCTGGATTCACACCAGGTACTGTAATGACGCCTGGATTCACACCAGGTACTGTAATGACACCTGGATTCACACCAGGTACTGTAATGACGCCTGGATTCACACCAGGTACTGTAATGACCCCTGGATTCACACCAGGTACTGTAATGTCGCCTGGATTCACACCAGGTACTGTAATGACGCCTGGATTCACACCAGGTACTGTAATGACACCTGGATTCACACCAGGTACTGTAATGACACCTGGATTCACACCAGGTACTGTAATGACACCTGGATTCACACCAGGTACTGTAATGACCCCTGGATTCACACCAGGTACTGTAATGACGCCTGGATTCACACCAGGTACACACCAGGTACTGTAATGACCCCTGGATTCACACCAGGTACTGTAATGACCCCTGGATTCACACCAGGTACTGTAATGACCCCTGGATTCACACCAGGTACTGTAATGACCCCTGGATTCACACCAGGTACTGTAATGACCCCTGGATTCACACCAGGTACTGTAATGACCCCTGGATTCACACCAGGTACTGTAATGACCCTGGATTCACACCAGGTACTGTAATGACGCCTGGATTCACACCAGGTACTGTAATGACCCTGGATTCACACCAGGTACTGTAATTCCACCAGGTTGTAAGTCGCCTGGATAAGAGCGTCTGTAAATGACTTAAATGTAAATGTAAATGTAATGACGCCTGGATTCACACCAGGTACTGTAATGACCCTGGATTCACACCAGGTACTGTAATGACGCCTGGATTCACACCAGGTACTGTAATGACGCCTGGATTCACACCAGGTACTGTAATGACCCCTGGATTCACACCAGGTACTGTAATGACACCTGGATTCACACCAGGTACTGTAATGACCCTGGATTCACACCAGGTACTGTAATGACCCCTGGATTCACACCAGGTACTGTAATGACGCCTGGATTCACACCAGGTACTGTAATGACGCCTGGATTCACACCAGGTACTGTAATGACGCCTGGATTCACACCAGGTACTGTAATGACCCTGGATTCACACCAGGTACTGTAATGACCCCTGGATTCACACCAGGTACTGTAATGACGCCTGGATTCACACCAGGTACTGTAATGACCCTGGATTCACACCAGGTACTGTAATGACCCCTGGATTCACACCAGGTACTGTAATGACCCCTGGATTCACACCAGGTACTGTAATGACCCCTGGATTCACACCAGGTACTGTAATGACCCCTGGATTCACACCAGGTACTGTAATGACCCCTGGATTCACACCAGGTACTGTAATGACGCCTGGATTCACACCAGGTACTGTAATGACGCCTGGATTCACACCAGGTACTGTAATGACGCCTGGATTCACACCAGGTACTGTAATGACCCTGGATTCACACCAGGTACTGTAATGCCGCCTGGATTCACACCAGGTACTGTAATGCCGCCTGGATTCACACCAGGTACTGTAATGACGCCTGGATTCACACCAGGTACTGTAATGACGCCTGGATTCACACCAGGTACTGTAATGATGCCTGGATTCACACCAGGTACTGTAATGACGCCTGGATTCACACCAGGTACTGTAATGACGCCTGGATTCACACCAGGTACTGTAATGATGCCTGGATTCACACCAGGTACTGTAATGACGCCTGGATTCACACCAGGTACTGTAATGACGCCTGGATTCACACCAGGTACTGTAATGACGCCTGGATTCACACCAGGTACTGTAATGACCCCTGGATTCACACCAGGTACTGTAATGACGCCTGGATTCACACCAGGTACTGTAATGACCCCTGGATTCACACCAGGTACTGTAATGACCCCTGGATTCACACCAGGTACTGTAATGATGCCTGGATTCACACCAGGTAATGTAATGACCCCTGGATTCACACCAGGTACTGTAATGACGCCTGGATTCACACCAGGTACTGTAATGACCCCTGGATTCACACCAGGTACTGTAATGACCCCTGGATTCACACCAGGTACTGTAATGACGCCTGGATTCACACCAGGTACTGTAATGACCCCTGGATTCACACCAGGTACTGTAATGACGCCTGGATTCACACCAGGTACTGTAATGACCCTGGATTCACACCAGGTACTGTAATGACCCTGGATTCACACCAGGTACTGTAATGACGCCTGGATTCACACCAGGTACTGTAATGACGCCTGGATTCACACCAGGTACTGTAATGACACCTGGATTCACACCAGGTACTGTAATGACGCCTGGATTCACACCAGGTACTGTAATGACACCTGGATTCACACCAGGTACTGTAATGACGCCTGGATTCACACCAGGTACTGTAATGACGCCTGGATTCACACCAGGTACTGTAATGACGCCTGGATTCACACCAGGTACTGTAATGACGCCTGGATTCACACCAGGTACTGTAATGACGCCTGGATTCACACCAGGTACTGTAATGACACCTGGATTCACACCAGGTACTGTAATGACACCTGGATTCACACCAGGTACTGTAATGACGCCTGGATTCACACCAGGTAATGTAATGACCCCTGGATTCACACCAGGTACTGTAATGACACCTGGATTCACACCAGGTACTGTAATGACGCCTGGATTCACACCAGGTACTGTAATGACGCCTGGATTCACACCAGGTACTGTAATGACGCCTGGATTCACACCAGGTACTGTAATGACGCCTGGATTCACACCAGGTACTGTAATGACGCCTGGATTCACACCAGGTACTGTAATGACGCCTGGATTCACACCAGGTACTGTAATGACGCCTGGATTCACACCAGGTACTGTAATGTCGCCTGGATTCACACCAGGTACTGTAATGACGCCTGGATTCACACCAGGTACTGTAATGACCCCTGGATTCACACCAGGTACTGTAATGACGCCTGGATTCACACCAGGTACTGTAATGACGCCTGGATTCACACCAGGTACTGTAATGACGCCTGGATTCACACCAGGTACTGTAATGATGCCTGGATTCACACCAGGTACTGTAATGTCGCCTGGATTCACACCAGGTACTGTAATGCCGCCTGGATTCACACCAGGTACTGTAATGACGCCTGGATTCACACCAGGTACTGTAATGACGCCTCTTGCACTGAGATGCAGTGCCTTGGACCACTGTGCCACTCAGGAGCATGAAGAAGAATGTTTAAATTATGAATGTTTAAATGATGAATGTTTAAATGAATAATGTTTAAATTATGAATGTTTAAATGAAGAATGTTTAAATGATGAATGTTTAAATTAATAATGTTTAAATTATGAATGTTTAAATGAAGAATGTTTAAATGAAGAATGATATAATGAAGAATGTTTAAATGAAGAATGATATAATGAAGAATGTTTAAATGATGAATGTTTAAATGAAGAATGTTTAAATTATGAATGTTTAAATGAAGAATGTTTAAATGAAGAACGTTTAAATGAAGAATGTTTAAATGATGAATGTTTAAATGAAGAATGATATAATGAAGAATGTTTAAATGAAGAACGTTTAAATGAAGAATGTTTAAATGATGAATGTTTAAATGAAGAATGATATAATGAAGAATGTTTAAATGAAGAACGTTTAAATGAAGAATGTTTAAATGATGAATGTTTAAATGAAGAATGTTTAAATTATGAATGTTTAAATGAAGAATGCTTAAATTATGAATGTTTAAATGAAGAATGTTTAAATGAAGAATGTTTAAATGAAGAATGTTTAAATTATGAATGTTTAAATTATGAATGATATAATGAAGAATGTTTAAATGAAGAATGTTTAAATGAAGAATGTTTAAATGAAGAATGTTTAAATGATGAATGTTTAAATGATGAACGTTTAAATTAAGAATGTTTAAGTGATGAATGTTTAAATGAAGAATGTTTAAATGAAGAATGTTTAAATGAAGAATGTTTAAATGATGAATGTTTAAATGAAGAACGTTTAAATGAAGAATGTTTAAGTGATGAATGTTTAAATTAAGAATGTTTAAATGAAGAATGATATAATGAAGAATGTTTAAATGAAGAATGTTTAAATGAACAATATTTAAATGAAGAATGATATAATGAAGAATGTTTAAATGAAGAATGTTTAAATGAAGAATGTTTAAATTAAGAATGGTTAAATGATGAATGTTTAAATGAAGAATGTTTAAATTATGAATGATATAATGAAGAATGTTTAAATGAAGAATGTTTAAATGAAGAATGTTTCAATGAAGAATGTTTAAATGAATAATGATATAATGAAGAATGTTTAAATGAAGAATGTTTAAGTGATGAATGTTTAAATGAAGAATGTTTAAATGAAGAATTTTTAAATGAACAATGTTTAAATGAAGAATGTTTAAATGAAGAATGATATAATGAAGAACGTTTAAATGAAGAATGTTTAAATTAAGAATGTTTAAATGAAGAACGTTTAAATTAAGAATGTTTAAATGAAGAATGTTTAAATGAAGAATGTTTAAATGAAGAATGTTTCAATGAAGAATGTTTAAATGAAGAATGATATAATGAAGAATGTTTAAATGAAGAACGTTTAAATGAAGAATGTTTAAGTGATGAATGTTTAAATGAAGAATGTTTAAATGAAGAATGATATAATGAAGAATGTTTAAATCAAGAACGTTTAAATGAAGAATGTTTAAGTGATGAATGTTTAAATGAAGAATGTTTAAATGAAGAATTTTTAAATTAACAATGTTTAAATGAAGAATGTTTAAATGAAGAATGATATAATGAAGAATGTTTAAATGAAGAATGTTTAAATGAAGAATGTTTAAATGAAGAATGTTTAAATGAAGAATATTTAAATGAAGAATGATATAATGAAGAATGTTTAAATCAAGAACGTTTAAATGAAGAATGTTTAAGTGATGAATGTTTAAATGAAGAATGTTTAAATGAAGAATTTTTAAATTAACAATGTTTAAATGAAGAATGTTTAAATGAAGAATGATATAATGAAGAATGTTTAAATGAAGTATGTTTAAATGAAGAATTATATAATGAAGAATGTTTAAATGAAGTATGTTTAAATGAAGAATGATATAATGAAGAATGTTTAAATGAAGTATGTTTAAATGAAGAATGATATAATGAAGAATGTTTAAATGAAGAACGTTTAAATGAAGAATGTTTAAGTGATGAATGTTTAAATGAAGAATGTTTAAATGAAGAATGATATAATGAAGAATGTTTAAATCAAGAACGTTTAAATGAAGAATGTTTAAGTGATGAATGTTTAAATGAAGAATGTTTAAATGAAGAATTTTTAAATTAACAATGTTTAAATGAAGAATGTTTAAATTAAGAATGATATAATGAAGAATGTTTAAATGAAGAATGATATAATGAAGAATGTTTAAATGAAGAACGTTTAAATGAAGAACGTTTAAATTAAGAATGTTTAAATGATGAATGTTTAAATGGTGTGTGAACATCCCAAAAGAATGCTCGGTGCATTACCAGCAGCAGCGGTCTCTGTCATTGGTTGAGTGGATCGGCCGAGGCGTTTGATGTTATAGGAGGAGGGGAATATTGATCAGAGGATCAACAGAAACAAGCTTGCATGCTCCCTGCTCCCCCTCAATAGTTGAAAGAGAGGATTTAGGCCGAGATTTCTGGGAATTGGAGGTGCGATGTAAATTTCATCTGTGAGTTGGGGGGGGGGGATGATGTTCACGTGGACCCACGCATGAGAAACAGCTCTCTACCAATGAGAAGCTATCTAACTGTCCCTCTCTCACGTAGTGTTTGTGGCCATCTAGGATAACGTTTGCATGTACATCATCACCTTAATGATTATTGATGTGTGTTCCATTACACAGCTACTAGCTACATTGCAGAAGCATCAGGGAAGCGCACGTACGTGCGTGCATGCGTGTGTGTGTGTGTTTGCTAGTATTGTATTATTCTGTAAGCATGACACAGAAAAAGAAAGTTAAATGATGCACGTGGTTGTATGTGTGCATGCGTGTGTGTTTCTCAGATGTTGCCCTGAGCTTTTACTCTGCATCCTCCCATTGATGTCCCACTAACACCATGACAATGCTCCTTTTACTGACCATGTCGTTGCCATGACAGAGAACAGAACATAACTGAGGAGTGAATGGACCATGAAAAAAACAACACGGTGACAACAACACCTTTCAATCATTTCTTTGAACATGTTAGCGCTGTGGAAACGTGTGTGTAGTTTTCAAAAGGCAATGCAACGATATGCCACGGGGGGAAAACACATTTGGAAAGATAAACGCCATACTTTAGATGTAATATGTCCAGTCTATTGCTGTGTGTAGCTGTTGATGGCATAGCTAAGGGCTGTCATTTCCAGGTACCTTGTAGTACTGTGTAGCGGTGCTTTGTGGCGCTGTTGCTGGCTGTTGATGGCATAGCTAAGGGCTGTCATTTCCAGGTACCTTGTAGTACTGTGTAGCGGTGCTTTGCGGCGCTGTCCCTGACTGTAGATGGCATAGCTAAGGGCTGTCATTTCCAGGTACCTTGTAGTACTGTGTAGCGGTGCTTTGCGGCGCTGTCGCTGGCCTTAGATGGCATAGCTAAGGGCTGTCATTTCCAGGTACCTTGTAGTACTGTGTAGCGGTGCTTTGCGGCGCTGTCGCTGGCCTTAGATGGCATAGCTAAGGGCTGTCATTTCCAGGTACCTTGTAGTACTGTGTAGCGGTGCTTTGCGGCGCTGTCGCTGGCCTTAGATGGCATAGCTAAGGGCTGTCATTTCCAGGTACCTTGTAGTACTGTGTAGCGGTGCTTTGCGGCGCTGTCCCTGGCTGTAGATGGCATAGCTAAGGGCTGTCATTTCCAGGTACCATGTTGAAAGGTCAGACGGGGTCAGGATCCGCTTCTCTTTAACACACCGTCTACCCTCTAACGCTTATCTCCTAATCACCGCAATTACCTGTTTGTTTGCTTGTTTGTTGGAATGCTATGTTTATATCCCACTGGCTGGCTGGAGCTGGCCCATTGGGGTGAAGGCTGGGTAGGATTATAGTGGTGTCTGTCTGTGTCTGTCTGTCTGTCTGTCTGTCTGTCTGTCTGTCTGTCTGTCTGTCTGTCTGTCTGTCTGTCTGTGCCTGCCTGCCTGCCTGCCTGCCTGCCTGCCTGCCTGCCTTCCTGCGTGTCAGGTTTGGTGTCAGGTTTATATGTAGAGCTAGCAGTTGGTAATTACAGTGTGTACATAGAGCTGATCTCTTGTCAAAGGTGACAGGGAGCATGGAAACTTAGCAGTTAAACATTAACCCCTTGAGTCGATCTCGGGCTGAAAACGAATTAGCATTACAAAAAAATCCCATCAAAATCTCTCTGTCAGCAAGAGATATTTGTTTTTGCATGGGCTGATCTCAATCCACCACATACGCCGATGTCGGCCTTCAGCATCTGGCTGAGCCACAGCTCTGTCCATCCCGAGAATCGGTCTTCTCACAGAAACATCTGTAGTGTCTGAATGGTTTGGGCTAGAAATGATTTGGAATCTGTTCTCCGTTTTGCACTATGATGCCCACAAGGTTCAAGAGAATCGTCTGAAGGAAACCTGATACAGACCAGAAAATATCAAATTAAAATGAAAATATTTTTTGGGAACGTTTCTTTTCTGAGGATTTCCATTATATCTCAGATGTACTTCAAGACACCTCAAACCAAACTTCCTTTTGATAGATTTTTGGACTATCTGTTTATCAATGTATGAATGTGTTATTAAATGTGTTTCTATGGGCTAATAGCAGTAAGGCCAAATGTAATGTTTCATCAAATAATACAACTTTTAAAACAATTCCACCTACACGGTCCTAAAATGCCTAATCAAAAAACTAAATCATCCATGGTATGACCATCTTAAAACAATTACACCTACAGGGTCCTAAAATGTCTAATCAAATAACTAAATAATTCCATATGTTAGCTTAGTAGAAGTGTTTCACAGTATTACTTACCCGCCAGTGTTGTGATTGGCTGTGATATTCGCCTATTGATTTCTACTGCCGGAGTGGCATCTGTTGTCAAAATGGGGGAAGCTGTTTCTGACTTTGTGGCTGTGTTATCTAGTGGAAATCGCTATGCCATTTCCTGTTCGCTCAATTTGAGTTTATGTGAGAAAACAAGCACTGAATACTGTAAAGGAATCATTTGTCCCATCTAAATTGTTGCAAAATATTTTCAATAACAAAAATATTGTTTTGACAGCTGCAACCAAAACCTATAGTAAAGGGCTCAACTTGCGCTTGTTAATCCTTTTAGTTTTGGGTTGGTAGCATTATGTAGACCAAAGATGCTCTGCGTAATACAGAATGACCTTGACCAGGAAGCTGTGGGTGAGCTGCTTGGCAGGTTCACACACACGCATGCACACATGTGTGTCCTCTCTCTTCCTCTCTGACCAAACATGTCCTCCTTCCATCATCTTAATGGTTATTTTCTGTACTGCCTTTCTGGGTTAGCTATGCAGCATCATTCTCACTGAGAACCCTTACTTCCTTTTCCTCTCTCTCTCTCTCTCTCTCTCTCTCTCTCTCTCTCTCTCTCACTCTCTCTCTCTCTATCCCCCTATTTCTCAATCTCTCTCCATCCTCTCACTCTCTTTCTCTCATTCTTGTGCGTTCTCTGTTGAAGAGCGTATATATGTCATCCATCCAGTCACAGAGACAAAGGCACTGAGTTAATTACCCATCATTTAGAGCAGATGGCTGCAGACGATATGTAAATAGCCCTATGTGTGTGTGCATCACACACAGAGAGAGAGAGAGAGAGAGAGAGAGAGAGAGAGAGAGAGAGAGAGAGAGAGAGAGAGAGAGAGAGAGAGAGAGAGAGAGAGAGAGAGAGAGTCACATGGGTGTGTGGAACAGGGTGATTGTTGGTTGAAAAGTGTTGTCAATTATTTGATTCCTCCCAGATAAATGGTTAATGACTGAAGCTGTAGACGGGTTGTGATTTAACCGCATTTTCACTGTAGATCATGAATGTTAAGGGATCTATTCCTTTGTTTTGGGAGATTTTTTATACCTTGATAACTGTGTTGTATATTCTCCCCAAACATTTTTTTCAAATTTACACATTTTCACTTTTCATTGTGACTAAATCCCTCAAAACTAGCTTACACATTTCAAGGCTGCATACCTACCACAAAAATAGAATGACCAATTAACCATTAAAAAAATATTAAGATGTGTTTTTGTAAAAAATGTTCTAAGTTACACTTCATTCTAAAGTAGCTCTTATATTCTGGAAGGGAAGTGGTGTTCAGATGTCCTCCAAGCTGGATGTCTTTATTAATGTTAGACAGGAAGAGGTGTTCAGATGTCCTCCAAGCTGGATGTCTTTATTAATACTAGACAGGAAGAGGTGTTCAGATGTCCTCCAAGCTGGATGTCTTTATTAATGCTAGACAGGAAGAGGTGTTCAGATGTCCTCCAAGCTGGATGTCTTTATTAATACTAGACAGGAAGTGGTGTTCAGATGTCCTCCAAGCTGGATGTCTTTATTAATGCTAGACAGGAAGAGGTGTTCAGATGTCCTCCAAGCTGGATGTCTTTATTAATGCTAGACAGGAAGAGGTGTTCAGATGTCCTCCAAGCTGGATGTCTTTATTAATACTAGACAGGAAGTGGTGTTCAGATGTCCCCCAAGCTGGATGTCTTTATTAATACTAGACAGGAAGTGAGTTCAGCTGTCCCCCAAGCTGGATGTCTTTATTAATACTAGACAGGAAGTGAGTTCAGATGTTACCCAAGCTGGATGTCTTTATTAATACTAGACAGGAAGTGGTGTTCAGATGTCACCCAAGCTGGATGTCTTTATTAATACTAGACAGGAAGTGAGTTCAGATGTCACCCAAGCTGGATGTCTTTATTAATACTAGACAGGAAGTGGTGTTCAGATGTCACCCAAGCTGGATGTCTTTATTAATACTAGACATGAAGTGAGGAGGACAGAGGATCAATGGAAATTACCAGACCTGGATGCACAGTGAGGGAGTGTAATCTACTGCATATTACGCAGTATTCTATAATACAGAAAATATGATATAGAGAGAGAGAATGAAGAGACAGAATGAGAGAGAGAGAGAGTGAAGTGAGAGAGAAAGAGAGAGAGAGAGAGAGTTAAGAAAAAGAGAGAACGAGAGAAAGAAATAGAGGAAAAGAAGAGAGAGAGAGAGAGAGAGAGAGAGAGAGAGAGAGAGAGAGAGAGAGAGAGAAAGAAAGAAGGTGAATGCAAAAGAGAGAATGAAGAGAGAGAAAGAGAGAGGGAGAATGAGAGGGAGGAAGAGAGAGAGAATGAAGAGAGAGAGGGAGGGAGGGAGGGAGGGAGGGAGGGAGGGAGGGAGGGAGGGAGGGAGGGGAGGGAGGGAGGGAGGGAGGGAGGGAGGGAGGGAGGGAAAGAAAGAGAACGAGAGAGAGAATGAAGAGAGAGAGAAAGAGAAAGAAAATGATAGGGAGGGAGGGATAATATAATAATACACACAGTCACAAACGACCTGAGAACACAGCAGGAAAGGGTGGCCACAGCACTCAAGGGAGGGATTTAAAAAGCTTCTTCTACTTTCCACAACAAACATGTAGTTATATCCACCCTGCTACCACGAAAAGACCTACCCTGGACTTGAACAGCCTTTATGACCAGGTCCACCTATACGAGGCAGCAGTGCCCACCACTCTACCCTGGACTTGAATAGCCTTTATGACCAGGTCCACCTATACGAGGCAGCAGTGCCCACCACTCTACCCTGGACTTGAATAGCCTTTATGACCAGGTCCACCTATACAAGGCAGCAGTGCCCACCACTCTACCCTGGACTTGAATAGCCTTTATGACCAGGTCCACCTATACGAGGCAGCAGTGCCCACCACTCTACCCTGGACTTGAATAGCCTTTATGACCAGGTCCACCTATACGAGGCAGCAGTGCCCACCACTCTACCCTGGACTTGAATAGCCTTTATGACCAGGTCCACCTATACGAGGCAGCAGTGCCCACCACTCTACCCTGGACTTGAATAGCCTTTATGACCAGGTCCACCTATACGAGGCAGCAGTGCCCATCACTCTACCCTGGACTTGAACATCCTTTATGACCAGGTCCACCTCTATAAGGCAGCAGTCCCCACCTTCGCCAGGACCCTAAAGGACATCGCCCTCAACCGCAGACCCAACACCTCACACAGGAGCAACAGATCAACAGACACCCCGCCTAGACCAGCGAGACCCTCTTCCAGAACTACGGGACCAAGCCTGTGGGACCAAGCCAATGGCATGTACCAGATGCTCAGCAGTCTCTGCTCACACTTACTGTTCTGAGGTCAAACCACGCGACTAACAACATTGGACACTTTATGGAATACAAAGCCTTCACTATCTCATTCTGAAATATCCAAGGACTGAGGTCATCTGCCTTTGCCCTAAAGAGCAGGAACCTGGACTTCACCAAATAAATCAGAAACACAGACATTGTCATCCTACAAGAAACTTGGTATATTGGAGATGGACCCACTGGTTGCTCTCTAGGTTACAGAGAACTAGTAGTCCCATCCACCAAACTACCAGGTGTGAAACAGGGAAGGGACTCAGGGGGTATGCTAATTTGGTATAGAGCAGACCTAACTCACGCTATAAAATTAATCAAAAAAGGAACATTTTATATTTGGCTCGAAATTCAAAACAAAATGATCTCAACAGAAAAAAAGGTCCTCCTGTGTGCTACATACAGTGTATCCCCCACTAGAATCCCCATACTTTAATGTAAACAGCTTCTCTATCCTGGAGGAGGAAATCAATCATTTACATTTACATGTACAAGTCTGTGGCAACCTAAATGCCAGAACTGGACAAGAACCTGATACCCTCAGCACACAGGGGACAAACACCTACCTGGAGGTGACAGAGTGTAGTGAAATGCTTGTGCTTCTAGTTCCGACAATGCAGTAATATCCAACGAGTAATCTAACCTAAAGATTTCACAACCTCTACCTTATATACACAAGTGTAAAGGAATAAGAATATATACATAAAAAAATATATATGAATGAGTGATGGTATAGATTGGCATGGGCAAGATGCATTAGATGGTATAGAGTACAGTATATACATATGATATTAGTAATGTAGGGTATGTAAACATTATATAAAGTGGCATTATTTAAAGTGGTTAGTGATACATTTATTACATCCATTTTTCCATTATTAAGTGGCTGGAGTTGAGTCAGTATGTTGGCAGCAGCCACTCAATGTTAGTGATGGCATTTTAACAGTCTGATGGCCTTGAGATAGAAGCTGTTTTTCAGTCGCTCGGTCCCTGATTTGATGCACCTGTACCGACCTCACCTTCTGGATGATAGCGGGGTGAACAGGCAGTGGCTCGGGTGGTTGTTGTCCTTGATGATCTTTATGGCCTTCCTATAACAATGGGGGGTGTAGGTGCCCTGGGTACATGCCCTCCTAGGTACAACTACAACAACATAACCAACAAAAACGGGTCACAACTCCTGCAGCTCTGTTGCTCACTGGGAATGTACATAGTCAATGGTAGGCTTTGAGGGGACTCCTATGGTAGGTACATCTATAGCTCATATCTTGGCAGTAGTAATGTAGACTACTTTATCACTGACCTCAACCCAGAGTCTCTCAGAGCGTTCACAGTCAGCCCACTGACACATCTATCAGATCACAGCAAAATCATAATCTACTTGAACAGAGCAATACTCAATCATGTGGCATCAAAGCCAAAGGAACTGAATAAAATTAAGAAATGCTATAGATGGAAGGAAAGTAGTGTGGAAACCTACAAAAAAAACAACTAAGCAACAACAAATTCAATCCCTTTTAGACAACTTCCTAGACAAAATGTTTCACTGTAATAGTGAAAATGTAAACTTGGCAGTAGAAAACCTAAACAGTATATTTGACCTCTCAGCTTTCCTATCAAATCTAAAAATGTCAAACAGAAAGCAGAAGAAAATGAACAACAATGACAAATGGTTTGATGAAAAATGCAAAAACCTAAGAAAGAAACGGAGCAACCTTTCCATCCAAAAACATAGAGACCCAGAAAACCTGAGTCTACGCCTTCACTATGGATAAGAGCGTCTGCTAAATGACTTAAATGTAAATGTAAATGTAAATGTGAATCACCAAAACATAGAGACCCAGAAAACCTGAGTCTACGCTTTCACTATGGTGAATCACCAAAACATAGAGACCCAGAAAACCTGAGTCTACGCCTTCACTATGGTGAATCACCAAAACATAGAGACCCAGAAAACCTGAGTCTACGCCTTCACTATGGTGAATCACCAAAACACAGAGACCCAGAAAACCTGAGTCTACGCTTTCACTATGGTGAATCACCAAAACATAGAGACCCAGAAAACCTGAGTCTACGCCTTCACTATGGTGAATCACCAAAACACAGAGACCCAGAAAACCTGAGTCTACGCCTTCACTATGGTGAATCACCAAAACACAGAGACCCAGAAAACCTGAGTCTACGCCTTCACTATGGTGAATCACCAAAACATAGAGACCCAGAAAATCTGAGTCTACGCCTTCACTATGGTGAATCACCAAAACACAGAGACACAGAAAACCTGAGTCTACGCCTTCACTATGGTGAATCACCAAAACATAGAGACCCAGAAAACCTGAGTCTACGCCTTCACTATGGTGAATCACCAAAACACAGAGACACAGAAAACCTGAGTCTACGCCTTCACTATGGTGAATCACCAAAACATAGAGACCCAGAAAACCTGAGTCTACGCCTTCACTATGGTGAATCACCAAAACATAGAGACCCAGAAAACCCGAGTCTACGCCTTCACTATGGTGAATCACCAAAACACAGAGACACAGAAAACCTGAGCCTACGCCTTCACTATGGTGAATCACCAAAACATAGAGACCCAGAAAACCTGAGTCTACGCCTTCACTATGGTGAATCACCAAAACATAGAGACCCAGAAAACCCGAGTCTACGCCTTCACTATGGTGAATCACCAAAACACAGAGACACAGAAAACCTGAGCCTACGCCTTCACTATGGTGAATCACCAAAACAATAAAGAAATACACTACGGAAAAAAAGGAACAGCACATCAGAAATCAGCTCAATGTAATTGAAGAATCCATAGACTCTAACCACTTCTTGGAAAATTGGAACACACTAAACAAACAACAACACAAAGAGTTATCTATCCAAAACGGAGATGTGTGTATAAACCACTTCTCCAATCTTGTTGACTCTATAACAAAAAACAAACAGCAAAAACATATACATGATCAAATACAAATCTTAGAATCAACTATTAAAGACTACTGGAACTCACTGCATTCTCCAATTACACTGAATGAACTACAGGACAAAATAAAAACACTCCAACCCAAAAAAGCCTGTGGTGTCGATGGTATCCTCAATGAAATGATCAAATATACAGACCACAAATTTCAATTGGCTATACTTAAACTCTTTAACATCATCCTTAGCTCTGGTATTTTCCCCAATATTTAGAACCAAGGACTGATCACCCCAATCCACAAAAGTGGAGACAAATTTTTACCCCAATAAATATCAGGAGATATGCATCAGCAACAGCAACCTTGGGAAAATCCTCTGCATTATCTTAAACAGCAGACTTGTACATTTCCTCAGTGAAAACAATGTACTGAGCAAATGTCAAATAGACTTTTTACCAAATTACCGTACGGCAGACCCCATATTCACCCTGCACACCCTAATTGATAAACAAACAAAGGCAAAGTCTTCTCATTCTTCATTGATTTCAAAAAAGCTTTTGACTCAATTTGGCATAATGGTCAGCTATACAAATCGATGAAATGTGGTGTTGGGGGAGAATTATACAACATTATAAAATCTATGTACACAAACAACAAGTTGAAATTGGCAAAAAAAAACACAGATTTCTTTCCACAGGGCCATGGGGTGAGACAGGGATGCAGCTTAAGCCCCACCCTTTTCAACATATATATCAACAAATTTGCGAGGGCACTAGAACAGTCTGCAGCACCCAGACTCACCCTACTAGAATCTAAATTATGATCTGGTGCTTCTGTCCTCAACCAAGGAGGGCCAACAGCAGCACCTAGATCTTCTGCATAGATTCTGTCAGACCTGGGCCCTGACAGACCTGGGCCCTGACAGACCTGGGCCCTGACAGACCTGGGCCCTGACAGACCTGGGCCCTGACAGACCTGGGCCCTGACAGACCTGGGCCCTGTCAGACCTGGGCCCTGACAGACCTGGGCCCTGACAGACCTGGGCCCTGACAGACCTGGGCCCTGACAGTAGATCTCAGTAACACAAAAGTAAACGGGTTTCAAAAAAGGTCCAGTCACCAGGACCACAAATCCAAATTCCATCTAGGCACCGTTGCCCTAGAGCACACAAAAAACGGTATATACCTTGGCCTAAACATCAGCGCCACAGGTAACTACCACAAAGCTGTGAACGATCTAAGAGACAAGACAAGAAGGGCCTTCTCGATCTGGCTAAAAATACTTGAATCAGTTATAGAACCCATTACCCTTCATGGTTGTGAGGTTTTGGGTCTGATCACCAGCCAAGAATTTACCAAATGGGACAAACACCAAATTGAGACTCTGCATGCAGAATTCTGCAAAAATATCCTCAGTGTACAACGTAAAATAACAAATAATGCATATAGAGCATTAGGCCGATACCCGCTAATGATCAAAATCCAGAAAAGAGCTGTTAAATTCTACAACAACCTTAAAGGAAGTGATTCCCAAACCTTCCATAACAAAGCCATCTTCAGAGAGATGGACCTGGAGAAGACCCCTAAGCAAGCTGGTCCTGGGGCTCTGTTCACAAACACAAACAGACCCCACAGAGCCTCAGGACAGCAACACAATTACACCCAACCAAATCATGAGGAGACAAAAAGATAAATACTTGACACATTGGAAAGAATTAACAAAAAAATTTAGCAAACTAGAATGTTATTTGGCCCTAAACAGAGAGTACACAGTGGCAGAATACCTGACCACTGTGATTGACCCAAACTTAAGGAAATATTTGACTATGCATAGACCCAGTGAGCATAGCCTTGCTATTAAGAAAGGCCTCCGTAGGCAGACCTGGCTCTCAAGAGAAGACAGGCTATGTGCTCACTGCCCACAAAATGAGGTTGAAACTGAGCTGCACTTCCTAACCTGCTGCCAAATGTATGACCATATTAGAGACACATATTTCCCTCAGATTATACAGACACACAAAGAATTTGAAAACAAATCCAATTTTGATAAACTCCCATATCTACTGGGTGAAATACCACACTGTGCCATCACAGCAGCAAGATGCGTGACCTGTTGCCACAAGAAAAAGGCAACCAGTGAAGAACAAACACCATTGTAAATACAACCCATTATTATGTTTATTTTCCTTTTTGTACTTTAACTATTTGCACATAATATGACATTTGAAATGTCTTTATTCTTTTGGAACTTTTGTGAGTGTAATGTTTACTGTTTATTTTTATTGTTTATTTAACTTTTGCTTATTATTATTATCTACTTCACTTGCTTTGGTAAAGTTAACATATTGCCAGTAAAGCCCTTCAATTGAATAGAAAAACTGAAATTGAATTGAGAGAGAGAGAATCAATAGTACTGCTGGAAACACTCTTCTGCTCTCTGCTTCGCTCCGTAAATCAAGCCTTCTCTGCACCAATATTTTTTACAGCAGGATGTGTGTGTCGTGTGTGTGTTTGTGTCAAGTGTGTGCGGCGTGCGCGTGTGCATGTGCATGTGTTGGTCTACTGCTATCACACCACTATCTCAGCCCATCTTGGTGAGTCATTACGCAGCTGTAAAGCTGTGTTAGCATTCCACTGTTTACGAATAGCATCCGTACCCATTGTTTACCCATTACCCTTATAAAATCAGTTAGCATTTATACCCATCTTTAACCCTACAAAATCAGTTAGCATTTATACCCATCTTTAACCCTACAAAATCAGTTAGCATTTATACCCATCTTTAACCCTACAAAATCAATTAGCATTTATACCCATCTTTAACCCTACAAAATCAGTTAGCATTTATACCCATCTTTAACCCTACAAAATCAGTTAGCATTTATACCCATCTTTAACCCTACAAAATCAATTAGCATTTATACCCATCTTTAACCCTACAAAATCAGTTAGCATTTATACCCATCTTTAACCCTACAAAATCAGTTAGCATTTATACCCATCTTTAACCCTACAAAGCAGTTAGTAGTGAGACTTGCAGCAGTTATCACCTTGCAAGAGCAGGCCTTTATGACACAGCCATTTCCAGCCATGACATTCCCTTGAAAAGGAATAGAACGTAACAGACAGACAGCAGGTGTTCAGATGGAGGTGTTTACTAGCTCACAGCAGGAGGTCGTGTTTATAGCTAATATCTGTCAAACGTACTGCTGAACATTTGGCCTGTCGCAGATGGACTCCTGTTCATTTTGTGGTCATTATAATATCTCCTAGATTTTTACATCCCACATTAGAAGTTATATTGGTCATACTGCATTTGTTAAAGTGCAATAATTGAATAAATTAGAATAATCTGCAGCTTTTATTTGGAGGTGATAAAAATGTAGGCATACACGTTGTTTGATAAAATACATTCTATAATTGAATCTAAACGTGACAGTATTATATGAAACAAGGTGAATGCAGTGAATGAGGGCCATTTAGTTTGACAGTATTATATGAAACAAGGTGAATGCAGTGAATGGGGGCCATTTAGTTTGACAGTATTATATGAAACAAGGTGAATGCAGTGAATGAGGGCCATTTAGTTTGACAGTATTATATGAAACAAGGTGAATTTTTAGTTTGACAGTATTATATGAAACAAGGTGAATGCAGTGAATGAGGGCCATTTAGTTTGACAGTATTATATGAAACAAGGTGAATGCAGTGAATGAGGGCCATTTAGTTTGACAGTATTATATGAAACAAGGTGAATGCAGTGAATGAGGGCCATTTAGTTTGACAGTATTATATGAAACAAGGTGAATGCAGTGAATGAGGGCCATTTAGTTTGACAGTATTATATGAAACAAGGTGAATGCAGTGAATGAGGGCCATTTAGTTTGACAGTATTATATGAAACAAGGTGAATGCAGTGAATGAGGGCCATTTAGTTTGACAGTATTATATGAAACAAGGTGAATGCAGTGAATGAGGGCCATTTAGTTTGACAGTATTATATGAAACAAGGTGAATGCAGTGAATGAGGGCCATTTAGTTTGACAGTATTATATGAAACAAGGTGAATGCAGTGAATGAGGGCCATTTAGTTTGACAGTATTATATGAAACAAGGTGAATGCAGTGAATGAGGGCCATTTAGTTTGACAGTTGTCCCGCTACTTGTTTTTATACTGCGAGCGACTCATCTCTCCATTGCTCTGCAGCATCACCATTGCTATCTAGGCAACATGACAACACATCTCATACTGCTGATGAAAACACAGCAACTAGAATGCTTCTTCATTTAAAACAGGAGATTTCCATCACCAGGTACATCCCAGAAATGGAATGACTTCCGTTCCTAGCAATAACAATGATGGTAGACACTTAAAGATATTTGTGTGAAGTTGTTAAATCAGTAAATTGACATTTCTATGACATTTTTCGTTAGTCAAAGAAATGCAATACAGATTATGTTTGCTGTCATGATCTGTCTTCAATTCTCTTTTTCCAAAGCTAATCGATCAATTGTTTTCTAAGAATTAACTAAATGAAAGATAATATTTCTGCAAATCAGAGAATCTGTCACACTTTTCTGTTGACATGTTTCTCTTGTGACTCTCATAATATATTATATGTCACGAATAAATGTACTTTCTACCTACAACAGATCTTTCAACAAATTTGGAACAATTAAATGATTGTTGTTCTATTACAAGCCTATGTGGATGTGTGAAAATGGAACCCTTCGTCTTAACAGCGTGCATCAAAACAACGAGGGCCTCTACTGGTAGAGTAGCTGTACTAACTACCACCTCTCGGTTTTTCTTCTCTCTCACTCTCTCTCTCTCTCTCTCTCTTTCTCTCTCTCTCTCTCTCTCTCTCTCTCTCTCTCTCTCTCTCTCTCTCTCTCTCTCTCTCTCTCTCTCTCTCTCTCTCTCTCTCTCTCTCTCTCTCTCTCTCACTCTCCCTTTCTCTGCCTATCTCTCTCTCTCTCTTCTCTCTCTCTCTCTCTCTCTCTCTCTCTCTCTCTCTCTCTCTCTCTCTCTCTCTCTTTCTCTCTCTCTCTCTCAACAAATAAAGACTTTTCAAATGTCATATCATGTAATCATGTTTGCTCTATGGCAATGGTGTCTAGATGGAATTTGTATTTGTGGTCTGGGCAAATTGACCTTTTTTGGAACACCAACTTTCCATCAATTTATATAGCAGACCCTCATGCCAAATTGAGTCAAAATCTTTTGGGAAATCAACAAAGCATGAGAAGACTTTGCCTTTGTTTTGGTTTTCTTGTTTGTCAATTAGGGTGTGCAGGGTGAATACGTGGTCTGTCGTACGGTGATTTGGTAAAAAGCCAATTTGACATTTGCTCAGTACATTGTTTTCACTGACGAAATGTACAAGTCTGCTGTTTAAGATAATGCAGAAGATTATCCCCAAGGTTCTTGTTGACGTACATGCCCCAGTAGTTATTGGGGTAAAATTTGTCTCCACTTTTGTGGATTGAGGTGACCAGTCCTTAGTTCTAAATATTGGGGAAGATGCCAGAGTTGAAGATTATGTTAAATAGTTTAAGTATAGCCAATTGGAATTTGTGGTCTGTTTCATCAAATTTTATTTCACCTTTATTTAACCAGGTAGGCAAGTTGAGAACAAGTTCTCTTTTACAATTGTGACTTGGCCAAGATAAAGCAAAGCAGTTCGACACATACAACAACACAAGAGTTAAAAATGGAGTAAAACAAACATACAGTCAATAATACAGTAGAAAAATAAGTCTATATACAATGTGAGCAAATGAGGTGAGATAAGGGAGGTAATGGCAAAAAAAGGCCATGGTGGCGAAGTAAATACAATATAGCAAGTAAAACACTGGAATGGTTGATTTGCAGTGGAAGAATGTGCAAAGTAGAGGTAGAATTAATGGGGTGCAAAGAAGCAAAATAAATAAATACAAATAGTGGGAGAGGTAGTTGTTTGGGCTAAATTATAGATGGGCTATGTACAGGTGCAGTCTGTATATTTGATCATTTAATTTAGGATACCATCAACAACCCAGAGGCCTTTCTTTTGGTTGTAGGGTTAATATTTTGTACTGTAGCTCATTTAATGTAATTGGAGAATAGAGTGGATTCTGGTAGTCTTTAATAGTTGATTCTAAGATTTGTATTTGATCATGTATATGTTTTTGCTATTTGTTTTTTGTTATAGAACCAAAAATATTAGAGAAGTGGTTTATCCATTACATCTCCGTTTTGGATTGATAACTCTTCATGTTGTTGTTTGTTTAGAGTTTTCCAATTTTCCCAGAAGTGGTTAGATTCTATGGATTCTTCAATTACATTGCGCTGATTTCTTCAGTGTAACGAACTTCTTCTTCGTCTGATGAGGAGTAGGAAGGATCGGACCAAAATGCAGCAATGTAAGTGTCCATGATAATTTATTTTCTCAGAACACGAGAAATACAAAATAACAAAGTGAAGGAAAGAAATGAAAATCGAAATAGTTCTGTATGGTGAAAACACAGACACAGAAAACAACTACCCACAACAAACACCAGGTGGGAACAGGCTACCTATGTATGGTTCTCAATCAGATACAACGATTGACAGCTGCCTCTGATTGGGAACCATACCAGGCCAAACACATAGAACTGTAACACACAGAACAAACATAGAATGCCCACCCCAACTCACGCCCTGACCAAACTAAAATAGAGACATAAAAAAGGAACTAAGGTCAGGACGTGACAGACAGGCTGTTCCTTCTTTTTCAGTAGTGTATTTCTGTATTGTTTCAGTGATTCACCATAGTGAAGGCGTAGACTCTGGTTTTCTGCGTCTCTATGTTTTTGGATGGAAAGGTTTCTCAATTTCTTTCTTAGGTTTTTGCATTCTTCATCAAACCATTTGTCATTGTTTGTAAATGTTCTTTGGTTGTCTGCTTGAATTTTTTTGATTTGATAGGGAAGCTGAGAGGTCAAATATACTGTTTAGGTTTTCTACTGCCAAGTTTTCACCTTCACTATTACAGTGAAACATTTTGTCCAGGAAATTGTCTTAGAAGGAATTTAAATTATTATTGCCTAATTATTTTTTGGTAGATTAGGGATGAGGGGTTGTAGAGGAAGCGGGAGGGAGGAGACACACAGGGGGAGGTGGAAGATAGGGTTGAGGGGTTGTAGAGGAAGCGGGAGGGAGGAGACACGCGGGGAGGTGGAAGATAGGGTTGAGGGTTGTAGAGGAAGCGGGAGGGAGGAGACACGGGGAGAGGGGAAGATAGGGTTGAGGGTTGTAGAGGAAGCGGGAGGGAGGAGACACGGGGAGAGCGGGAAGATAGGGTTGAGGGGTAATAGAGGAAGCGGGAGGGAGGAGACACGGGGCGAGGGGGAAGATAGGGTTGAGGGGTTATAGAGGAAGCGGGAGGGAGGAGACACGGGGGGAGGGGGAAGATAGGGTTGAGGGGTAATAGAGGAAGCGGGAGGGAGGAGACACGGGGGGAGGGGGAAGATAGGGTTGAGGGGTTGTAGAGGAAGCGGGAGGGAGGAGACACGGGGGAGGGGGAAGATAGGGTTGAGGGGTAATAGAGGAAGCGGGAGGGAGGAGACACGGGGGGAGGGGGAAGATAGGGTTGAAGGGTTGTAGAGGAAGCGGGAGGGAGGAGACACGGGGGAGGGGGAAGATAGGGTTGAGGGGTAATAGAGGAAGCGGGAGGGAGGAGACACGGGGGAGGGGGAAGATAGGGTTGAGGGGTAATAGAGGAAGCGGGAGGGAGGAGACACGGGGAGAGCGGGAAGATAGGGTTGAGGGGTAATAGAGGAAGCGGGAGGGAGGAGACACGGGGAGAGGGGGAAGATAGGGTTGAGGGGTAATAGAGGAAGCGGGAGGGAGGAGACACGGGGGAGGGGGAAGATAGGGTTGAGGGGTAATAGAGGAAGCGGGAGGGAGGAGACACGGGGGGGGGGGGAAGATAGGGTTGAGGGGGTAATAGAGGAAGCGGGAGGGAGGAGACACGGGGGAGGGGGAAGATAGGGTTGAGGGGTTGTAGAGGAAGCGGGAGGGAGGAGACACGGGGGGAGGGGGAAGATAGGGTTGAGGGGTTGTAGAGGAAGCGGGAGGGAGGAGACACGGGGCGAGGGGGAAGATAGGGTTGAGGGGTTGTAGAGGAAGCGGGTGGGAGGAGACACGGGGGAGGGGGAAGGGGGGGCAACACTTGTAATCGGATCATTGGCTGAAGTGAGTTGAGTGGATGTGATCAATAGAAACTGCACATGCAGCAGAGAGCTCTTAATGGCCCATAATCTCCTTCACGTCTGACAGGGAGGGAGGGAGTCACAGGAACAGAGGGGCTGCATCACATTATACACATATTCTCACTTTATGCTCACACACACACACACTCTGTCAGGTTTACAGAACCCACACCACCAACATGCACACACACACACACACACACACACAGACAGACAGACAGACAGACAGACAGACAGACAGACAGACAGACAGACAGACAGACAGACAGACAGACAGACAGACAGACAGACGATCACTCGTGGTCGAATATGATTGTCCTCCTGGTAGGTCCTGCTTGTGGGTCTTCAGATGGCTGAAGAGGCCAATCCGGGAGCCACATATTTTGGTGCATTGTGGTAAAATTATTGTGGTGGTGGTGGGTGGGTGGTGGTGGTGGCTGTGGCTGTCTTCACAGCTGAACCTCATGATGTTTCGGAGGCCTCTTTCGTAGTGAGACTCCAGGGCTTTAATTAAGGTGTCTGCTGAATGTGGCCTATGTTTCTGGCAGTTGGGTGGGGAGCAACACTGCTTTGTAGACCAGGATTTTAGACTCTTTTCCCCAGTCTTGAAGCTCCACTGGCACAGTTTAGGCGGTGGTGTATCTCCTCATCAATGTCGGCTTTGGAGGAGAGAAGGCTGCCAAGGTAGGTCCACATTTTTAAGAGTGGTATTGTCAATGTATATTGCTAGGGCCGGTGTATTTTTGCCAGGCGGTGGTTGGTAGAAGATGTGGGATCTTTCTTAAGTTTAGGGCCAGATCCAGGAGTATGCCTGACCCAGGCGAATGCCAGACCCAGGAGCATGTCAGACCCAGGAGTATGCCAGACCCAGGAGCGTGTCAGACCCAGGAGCATGTCAGACCCAGGAGCATGCCAGACCCAGGCGAATGCCAGACCCAGGAGCATGTCAGACCCAGGAGCATGTCAGACCCAGGAGCATATCAGTCCCAGGAGCATGTCAGTCCCAGGAGCATATCAGTCCCAGGAGCATGTCAGACCCAGGAGCATGTCAGACCCAGGAGCATGCCAGACCCAAGAGCATGCCAGACCCAGGAGCATGTCAGTCCCAGGAGCATGTCAGACCCAGGAGCATGTCAGTCCCAGGAGCATGTCAGACCCAGGAGCATGTCAGTCCCAGGAGCATGTCAGACCCAGGAGCATGTCAGTCCCAGGAGCATGTCAGTCCCAGGAGCATATCAGTCCCAGGAGCATGTCAGACCCAGGAGCATGTCAGACCCAGGAGCATGTCAGACCCAGGAGCATGTCAGTCCCAGGAGCATGTCAGACCCAGGAGCATGTCAGACCCAGGAGCATGTCAGTCCCAGGAGCATGTCAGTCCCAGGAGCATGTCAGACCCAGGAGCATGTCAGACCCAGGAGCATGTCAGACCCAGGAGCATGTCAGACCCAGGAGCATGTCAGTCCCAGGAGCATGTCAGTCCCAGGAGCATGTCAGACCCAGGAGCATGTCAGACCCAGGAGCATGTCAGATCCAGGAGCATGTCAGACCCAAGAGCATGAACGCCTTTGCGAAAGCATCCAGGACGCACTAAAGGTCCTCTTCCGAGTGGCAGTGATTGCGTTATCACACTGGAGCTCCACATTGGAAGTGTTGAGTTTTCTCTTGTCCTTGAATCTGTTGAGGTTAAAGAGTTTGCAGATAGACAGATAGACAGACAGACACTCTGCCTCTCTCTCACACACACACCAACCCTAACTCCCCTGACTCCTAGCCTGCTAGTATTTCATTTCTCTGTGTTTAATTTTATTTCAAATGCATTGTATTTCAGACCCCTCACAGCCATGGCCACCACCAGCCTCCACTCCAATTCCCCTGCTAACACACACCCCAACACAGAAGATGCCTCATTTCCCGCTGGGCTACTACCCCTCCACAGGAGGCTGCTGAGGGGAGGATGGCTCATAATAATGGCTGGATTGGAGCACTCCACCTCCTGTGTACCACTGTCATATCAATAGGATGGACAGGAAGCAATGACGTCATCACTACGCTGCCTCCCATCGTGATATACATTACTACTCAGCCCCTGGACTAGTCCTGCTGAACTCACATCCCATTCACACTTCCTGTCTGAAGACTCAATCCGTCCCCGCTCTGGAGTAAACATACATGATGGTGGGTCAACTGTGGTGGGCCATGTGTCATGTTGGGCCACCGCCTGGTCTAATATGCAGATAGAGATCAGGTGAAGTAAATACACTGGGAGTGCAGATGTCACGGTCGTCGTATGGAGTAGACCAAATCGCAGCGTGGTGAGAATCCATTATTTTATTGAATGACAAAAAAACCAAAACACATAGAAATAGACAAACTAGACATACAACATAGAATGCCCACTCCTATCACACCCTGACCAAACAAAACAACATAGAAACAAACAACGCAAATCATGGTCAGAGTGTGACACCAGGACTACGTCCTAAATGACACCCTATTCCCTACATAGAGCACTACTTCTGACCAGAGCACTGTGTGCCCTTTGTGCACTGGTCAAAAGTAGTCCATTATTTAGGACTTCTTGGTCCTAAATAAAAGAGGACAGTAGAGCAGCAGAAAGGCTCAGGGCAGAGCAGGGCTGTGTGGATAGGCTACGGCAGAGTTATGATGGCCTGGACATGTTGAAGTGTCCCAAAATAACACTCTACCTGCCTGGAAACCAATTACAAGGGTGTGTGTCTGAAATGGGCTCTGGGCAAACTTTTGGGCTCCGGGCAAAACTACTATAGTGTACTATATGGGGATTGGGGAAGAGGGTGTAATTTGAGAGTCACAGGGGGTAGCCGAGAGAAGGATTCTGGGATGAAAATTGAATTAACTGTCATTAGAACTGAGGGTCATGTGATCGTTGGCAACACTATTACAGTGTTCTCATTAGTTCTCACAGTGAAATGGATACAGACATGTAGAAATGACTCTGGAGACATTGATTAGGATGAAAAGGCACATTTCTGTTGAATCATACTGGTAAATGTTGTTAAGGCCAGTGGTGGGTGTGTTGGTACAGTATATCAGGGAAGGTTATCAATGATGATAATAATATCAATATGTTTTCTACAGACTATGGAAAGTCATGCAGATTGTCTGAAAGATTTGAGACACTATTCTTCTTCAAATCATAAAGACAAATGTGTGACTTTTTGACTCAAAATCAATTCATAAGAGACACACAATGAAGAGATTCAGAGATGAAAGATTCTGTTTATGAAAAAGTTCACCAAACTCCATCTGAACTTGCAATAACATCAGCACATTCCTTGTGATGTTTGTGATTTGTTATTCCGTATGTGTTTGTTTATCTGTTAGTTTTCATTTGAGACTCAAGGCCGCATGCTGTGAAACTAAAAGCTGTGAATGGAATATTAACACAGAGATAGTGTACTAGAGGGGCCTGTCCTAATTTACAGAGTAGCAGAGAGAGGCAGCTAAACATCGGAGTCTTCTTCAGTTGCAGTTACAGAGGGCACCAACCCCATGGGGAATAGCAGAAATACATCTCAGATATGAGTGCATCTCCTCTTTTAGTGTTTTGCGAATATTACATTTATGTGGTCAACATTTTATTCATTTTCACAACTCTGCATTTATGTAGAACAAAGGGCAACAATGTTAGTCAATTTAAGCACAGACAAAACAACCAAAAAGTCACTAGTGGAGTGTACGCACAGTGTACGCACAGTGTACGCACAGTTCAATTACAGTTGCATCTGCATCATTAGTGCAGTTGTTGAGGCATTACAAGAGAGTGATAGTATAAACGCCAAACGCTCATGTTTATCTTATTGTGTGTAGCATAATGGCATCTTCAATGCTGTGATCTATATCATATCATTACTGTGTGTTGGAGAGCATGTTCAGGCTCCACTTTTAACCCAAAGGTAATGATATAACCATGGCAACGCAGATAGCTTGTCTAGAAGGAATCTACACATTAGTGTCGCTCAAATCCCCATTCCAAAAAAATAGGACATAGAACTCCATGGAATCATTCAATGGGGGTTGGAATTACTCATTGTTCCTTTGTGGGGTGCTCTGAACATAGTAGGATGGACCGACGGTAATATCACCGGGGTGCCCATGTGGATACTTCAATGCTTACCGGGGGGTCCCTGATTGGGTATTTTGGTATTTTATTAGGATCCCCATTAGCTGTTGCGAATGCAGCAGCTACTCTTCCTGGGGTCCACACAGAACATGATACATGACACAAAACAGAACATTAATAGACAAGAACAGCTCGAGGACAGAACTACATACATTTAAAATGTCCCACATAGCCTACATATCAATACATACAGTACACACAAAATATCTAGGTCAAATAGGGGAGAGGCGTTGTGCAGAGAGGTGTGCTGACCCAATCACTGGCCACTTTAATAAATGGATCACTAGTCACTTTAATAATATTTACATATCTTACATTACATGTACAGTATATGCTGTATTTTATACCATATATTGCACCTTGTCTATGCCGCTCGAGCCATCGCTCATCCATATATTTACATGTACATATTCTCATTCACCCCTTTAGATTTGTGTGTATTAGGTAGTTGTTGGGGGATTGTTAGATTACTTGTTAGATATTACTGCACTGTCAGAAGTAGAAGCACAAGCATTTCGCTACATTCACATTAACATCTGCTAACTGTGTGTATGTGACAAATAACATTTGATTTTATTTGTTGATTTATCAGTTTTTTTAAACCAGGTTTGCTTTTCACTTGAGCAATCTGAGATGGGAGTTACATGCAATCATGGCTCTATATAATACTGTTTGTTTTCTTGAATTTGTTATGGATTTGGGGACTGTGAAAAGACCCCTGGTGGCATATCTGGTGGGATAAGTGTGTGTGTCAGAGCTGTATGTCAGTTGACTATGCAAACAATTTGTGATTTTCAAGACATGAATGTTTCTTATAAAAAGAAGAAGTGATGCAGTCAGTCTCTCCTCTACTTTTAACCAAGAGGGACTGGAATGCATAGTATTAATATATAATACCTACTGCAGCCCTCATCCTCCACATACAACACCCGTTCTGCCAGTCACAAAGCACACATATCTCTGGGTCGCAGCTCCTTTCAGTACGCTACAGCTAGCAACTGGAACGAGCTGCAAAAACACTCAAACTGGACAATTTGCTACCATGTTGCTACCATGTTGTTGTCATGTTGTGTTGCTACTATGCTGCGTTGTCATGTGTTGCTGCCATGCTATGTTGTCGTCTTAGGTCTCTCTTTATGTAGTGTTGTGTTGTCTCTCTTGTGGTGATGTGTGTTTTGTCCAATATTTTTATTTTATTTTTAATCCCAGCCCCCGTCCCCACAGCAGGCCTTTCGGTAGGCCGTCATTGTAAATTAAAATTTGTTCTTAACTGACTTGCCTAGTTAAATCAAATGTAAAACACAAACGTCCCTCTAATTACAGTGAAGAGCAAGACGTGCCGCTTTGTTCTGGGCAAGCTGCAGTTTTTCTGGGTCCTTCTTTGCAGCACCTGACCATATGATTGGGCAATAATGAATATAAGATCAAACTAGAGCCTGCAGGAATTGCTTTGTGGAGTGTGGTGCCAAAAAAGCAGAGCCTCTCTTTATCACGGACAGACCTCTCCCCATCTTTACAACCATTTAATCAATATCTTTTGACCATGACTGCTTACAATCCAAGGTAACACCAAGTCATTTTGTCTCCTGAATTTTCTCAACAGCCACATTATACATTATCAGATTCAGCTGAAGTCTAGAACTTAGGACCAGTCTTTGGAACTTTGACTTTTGTAGATATGGTCACTCTATTATGGTCGGTACATCCAATGGGTATGGATACAGCTTTAGAGCAGAGTTCTGCAGTATTGATAAAAAGGTGATCGATACATGTGGATGATGTTGTTCCTGTACTGTTTGTAAACACCCTGGTGGATTGATTAATAACCTGAACCAGATTACAGGCACTGGTTACAGTAAGAAGCTTCCTCTTGAGCGGACAGCTTGATGAAAACGACTCTATATTCAGGTCCCCATAAAATAGACCTCTCTGTTAACATCAAACACATTATCAAGCATTGCACACATATTATCCACGTAATGAATGTTAGCACTTGGTGGCCTATAGCATCACCCTAAAAGAAGAGACTTTAGATGAGGCAGGTGAACATGCAACCACAACACTTCAGCAACATTAGAGATGAGATCCAGGAATATGTCTCTGAACACATACAGCAACACCTCCCCCATAGGCATCCCAACTCTTTTAAATGTCATATCCCTGTATTGCTACTGCTGTATCATCAAATAAATGATCTAAGTGAGTCTCAGAGATGGCCAATATATTGTAATGTGATTTGATCAAGCTATTGATTTCATAAACGTTATTTCAAATGCTAGATGTATTATTATGGGCTATTTTTAGCCGTTTCCTCGGAAGCTTATCGGAGGTAGACATAATATGAAGAAAAAAAACACCCATAGCATGATAAGAACATTGTTTGGCTAATAGAGTCAGTCAATCAGGCACTTGTGAGTTTCAGTTGGTGTATGCGTGTGTGATGTGGGGCTGAAACTACTGACCCGGAAGCTTGGCTCTCTCATTCCTCCCAGTCTTTTGGGAGGGAGGGTGGACAATGAGCCTGTCGTAGAGGATGTAAGCAATATCCCATGCTCTCTGGCAGCTTTCATGGCTAAGATAAGTTATTTCTGCCTCTGGCGCCCCACTTCCGAATAGTCCTGGGATATGTTGGTTACTCTTAAGTTCTTGGCTCTCTCTAGAACAGCCATCTTATCCTTAGACCTTTGGAACTTGACCACTATCGGCCTGGGTCTGTCACCTGGGCTGGTTACAGGTTTTCCAGACGTGTGGGCACTCTCCATCTGCAGCGTTTCAGTAATCATTTCTCTTACTTTCTCCACAACCTCAGCCCAGTTATCATGTAAAGAGTCTGATATGCCATCCACAACAATGTTATTGCTCCTGGATTGTCCCTCTACATAGTCAGGTTTCCCAGTCTTTGTTAATAATGATTCACTGACACTGCTGATGACATCTCATGCGGGCTTGTCATATTGCTGCAAGCCTCTTTCAGGACATCCACCTCTCCTTGGAAGAACAGCAAACTGTTCTTTAATGAAAATTACACCCCAAAACTATCTAAGTATTTTCTTTAATTAGACCATTGTTGAAATAGTACCAATAGGTTTTGCTTGTCAGCTGCCAAGTTTTCAAGATATGTAACTTTCAAAATGCATCATACAGGGATGCATTTTGAAAGTTACATATCTTGAAAACTTTCTTTTGTTAGTTAGTCCATCAGTATTTGGACAAAGCTCTTGAAGCTATTTTCCTGGTTTTGTAACAAATGCTTGTAAAACCCTTTTGTTCGTTTTAAAAGATCCTTCACCTGTGATAGAGAAATACTGTCCTCTCTGTTACTCCCCACCGGCTTTGATGTCATGGTAGCAACGTAGGCTAACACTGGTACTCCACGCAGTTCCAGACGGCAGGTTGCAGAGCAGGTAGACACAGCAACAAACAGCAGGGTTTTAGACAGCCACAAGTCCGGGACAATCCGCAGTCTCAGCCACAAGGGCAAACCACATCATGGGCTGTGTTCAAGCTTTCAGGAGACATTGCTAGTTTGATAGCAGCTAGGCTACCTGCTACGCCAAGCATCTCATCACACTTTTGGTTGGCAGGATCCCTGGACAGATAGCAGCATACCCAGCAACTGATGCTAACCACGTTGCAAGATCCAAATTCAAAAGGTATCCAGTAACCAAACTTTTTGAAAATAACACTTTTGAGACTTTCAAAACAACAAACCGAGCTCTCCGTTGGTATTGGGTTTCCCAACACCCTAGGGCACCCTTTGACCCCCAGATTCCAACAGCTCTGAACTGACAAACAAAAACATTCTTTGAAATAATGTCAGGTTGTCACCCTAAGATCACTAAATGTCACTGAGCATGGTCATCAATACGCCTCATGTCAAGGTTGGGCTTGTAGGAGAGACCAGACGTGCCGGGGCCGAGAGTGTGGAAACATTCAACACAGAGAGGAGAGAAATGTCAGTGGTGCAGAGCAGAGGCGTGACCTAACCTCGCCCCCAGCCATGTCTTGACAAGTCTTCAATGCAGCTGAAACTTCAAAGGAATCAGAGGAATCCAGGAGACAAGTCTCCTTTCCTCTCATCTCATCTAATCCCTACGCTACAGGATTTCTGCTCTGAAAATGACATTTTGGGGCTTGTTAAAGGCATCCCTTTGGAGCTGTTTTGACGAGTTCATTGGCAACACAACAGACTAATGAACACAACCAATTTGAGTCAAATATACACAACTACTGTATAATAGCTGCATAAGCTCCACAAATACAATAAGGTAATCCACATCACAATACAAAAGCCTCCACAACATCATCATCGGGTATTAGCTGAGCTAATAGAGTAGAGGTCAGAGGTCATGCTCTCTATTGTTAGATCTGCCGCAAGCTAATTCAACCTTTGAACGAAACCTCCATTAGCATATTCGGCCCTTTATGCATCTCAACAACACTGCCACGTGCAGCGAGCACCCAGTAATTGTGTTAAGCGTTCTGCTATTCTATTCTACAATTATTAGTGGCCTGCTTTGGTTTCCCTCACAGAGGAATGCAGGGAGAGAGTGTGCGGGTCCTTTCAGAGGCTGTCTGCAGAAAGCCTGATGGATGTACAAATGAACAGGCAGAGGAGGACAGAGAGGAGAGTCCCAATCCAGAGCCTCCTCCAATATAATTACAACTCTTTGTCGCACACAAAGAGGGTTCTCTCTCTTTCCCCCTCTCTCGCTCTCTCTCTCTCTGTGTGTAAAGGACATCCTTGGCAAGCCGGCATTAATTGCTCAGACGAAGGTGCAGTTTGCACAACAAGTGTCTGTGAGCTGTGTATAATTGCATGTGGAGGGTTTGGAGGAGCTGTTGGGTAACGAGGTGCTATTGTGCCTTTTATACAAGGGAGACAAATCACAGGACATTAAACACACAGCATTACATCAAATAGGACCACTACACACTGCAGTCCATGGGTCCAAGTTGCAAATTATACAATGGCACCATCTAGTGGACATATACTAAAATACAATACGCATGTACCTCAGGAACTGTATCGTCCCTTCAAACTCAACTCTGGACCTCAAAGCCAGAACTCTGGGCATCAAAGCCAGTTGCATTGTTCCCTTCAAGGACTTATTTAGACCAGGGTCACCAGGTATGTACAATTAATTATCAGGTATAACAGAAAAGGCCGTGTAAGAGCTGAGTACCCCTGGTATAGTCCATCGAGTGGCTTTTACGATACTGAAAACGGAGTTAGTATGATGCAGTTTGAAATAAATTATACTTCCTTACTTCTGTAAATAACTGAAAGGTTATTTATTTTGGCACTTTGTATTAGAGAATGCAATAGAGTAGGGGCTGGCAACCTGGCGGCTGGCCCGCAACTGATTTTTTTTGGGCCCCCAAAAGTTTTTAGTATATTTATTTTCATTAAAAAAAAAATGAAATGGTAAAATCACCAGGAATTCAGCTAAAAATGAGTTTAATTTAGGAAGTCTGTTCCCAAGTATTCCCACAAATAAATACATAAAAATGACGTAATCGTGTCTCAATGTAATCAAGGTATGAAATTATTGTTATTTTCAAATCATTATAATTATTTTTCCGTCCCCCCCGCCCATTCGGCCCATGGCTGTATCTAGTTGCCCACCCCTGCAATAGAGTAGCAACTAAAGGAGACATTGGTACAGTAGGCCTATAGGTCAAACCACAGGGTAGACAGGAAGAAATGGTTCATGGCTGAATGTTAATTCAACTATCAAAAGTTGCATTCTCCCTCCCAATGTCCAACACAACAGAAAACATGGGCATCAATGGAAAAGAGCCTTTATAGAGCAGAAACAGGAAATGCCTTGGTGTGTAATTACAGTCTATTACTTACAGATGTCATCAGACAGACACACAGAGCAGATCATGGCTTTAAGTAGGATAGGAGGGCTGTTATCTAGCATAGTCATAGCTAAAGTATGTCCTCATAGACTAAAATACTGCACTTCTCTTGACATTCAGGACTATACTGATCCGCAAGGACTTGCTTTTGAAATATAATTAGTCAAATTCAAGAACAGCGAATAAAGACGTCAAGTCGTTTCGCCTGCAGTATCAGACATGATGAAGGAGAGTGGAAGAAGCCATGCTATTGGGACACAGCTTATAACGTGTCAATTGTGGGCATTTTATATTAGTGAAAGTTAAAAGCTGGGAAAAGTGGATCGTTGGGACGTGCAACTCTGACGTTGCCCCATTGAAGTTGAAATGTAAAATGGCTACGGTTAAGGGTTAAGGATTTAGGCTAGGGACATCCCAAGGATACCAGATAGCACTAAAAGCTGTTATATTATAGGATCATGTGCAGAAACAACAAATGGATGACACAGTGGGTACTAGTGTTGTAACCCTTCATGCATTTCACTTGATTTGGGGTCAGCTTTGAACAAGAGAAGGTGAGTCTCAACTGTGTCTCAGGTCTAACTTCCAGTGTGTACCCATTCAGCAGAGCTCCAAGCACAATGTTATTTTATGTTCAATTCCCGGGAAGTAACAACTCAGAAGCATTTGTTTCACTAAACATGGGTAATGTTTATTTTCGCTAGCAAGACACCTTGAGGAGAAAATGCTCACTTCCTTGGTGATGTTCAGCTTTCAGGAAACCCCTCTGTTACACCAAGCAGCAAATGGGCAGCAGGCTGAAGTCACTCCTAACCACTGATCTATGATCAGATATATCTTTCATCCCCCTCATGGTTTAGGTTAGGGTGTGGGGTAAAGTATCTGATCCCAGATCTGTGGTTAATGGTAACTTCTACCTGGAGCCAGGAACGCCAGGGGAGGAGGGTCATCCCAAAAGCGTTATAGAGTTTTTCAGAGACAGAGAGCCTGGGGCCTGCTCAGTGAGGTGAAACATTACCCAACATTGCAGATGGAAACAGACAAGATTCCCTGATTCCCAACATAACAGAGAATCCTATCTACTCTACACAATGCATTTGCTATCTGAATGTTGTGTAACGTTGAAGCCTCCTGAACAGGCCCCAGCTTTAGCCTGAGGTACGGTACAGTACATTAACAACAGAATAAAAGACAAGTTACCGACAGCTACCAAGGCGACAGCTACCAAGGCGACTGTTACCGCAGAGCAGATTTCTCCTCAGACAAATGCACTTCAGAGTTACATAATAATCATGAGAAATTAAACAAACATGTGCATTAACTGCCGTTCACCCAGCTCACTACATCATCCATCTCATCGTTTGATACACAGAAACAGATGCAGAAATAAAGGGGCGGGAGTAAGGGCCGGGTTCGTCTAATGATTGGCATTATTTTGGGTGTGTCCTGTCATTTCTCTCACCTGTCAATCAATCACAAGCCGAGGTCAGATTCAAGTAAATGATTGTGTTACACATGATACCTGTTTTAATGTTGTCTGAAGGTGCAGAAGTTCATGGGAGGAGGGGAACTACATTTGTCTTCCCCAAAATTTGGGAGGTATTAAAAACTTAACAAAAAAACGACAAATAATCTGGTGAAAGATTCAGAAAAAGCAACTACACTGGTTAGTCAGTTAGTTATAACAAACAGAAGTCCAGAGAGAAAGTGCTTTAAGAGTTATTAGAGAGTTCAGGGTATTGGTAGAGGCTGTTTTAGAAGGACTGAAAGTGCTTTAAGAGAGTTATTAGAGAGTTCAGGGTATTGGTAGAGGCTGTTTTAGAAGGACTGAAAGTGCTTTAAGAGAGTTATTAGAGAGTTCAGGGTATTGGTAGAGGCTGTTTTAGAAGGACTGAAAGTGCTTTAAGAGAGTTATTAGAGAGTTCAGGGTATTGGTAGAGGCTGTTTTAGAAGAGTTTAAAGTGAGTAATGTTCTTTCCTTTTTCCCCCAGACAGAAACACTGGGGTACATCACCAGAGAACTGATACAGGCGAGTCCGTCGTCGTGTTCACGTCACGAGATACGACGTCGTCGTCTTGTTGTTGTTGTCTTCAGCAGAAAAGATGGCAAAACCCTTAGTTTCCGTGTGGTTAGGCTAATTATTTAAGGTCCTATGTCATTAGTGTTTGCCTTCTAGCAGGAAGATCTCTGTATGGTTACTGTGGATTTCTATTCCGCTCCTGAGGAAAGAAAGAGAGAGAGGGGAAAATAAACCAAATTAGAGGATGCTTAAGTGGGAGGGGGAAAAGAACACATGGAATGCTGTTAGAAAACATCCTCAGGGAAATTAGTATTATGTGATAAAAGCTCAGTGATGCAAGACATTGCAAGTTAAACATCTAAGGTCCAAATCCCCAAGGAACACATGCACTTCACTTCAACATTTGTGTATGTCACACAGTGGTGTCAACTGAAGAGTTCTACCAAGATGAGTTCTTGCTTGTGGAACTCTGAGTGACGATTCAAACTCTCCTTTCTTTCAAAGGCTAGTTTCTGTAACTGTAATCCTCATAATGGCTGAGTGTTCCCTTAACTGTTAATGATGACGGGTGACTGATTTTCACCAGCTGATGACGACTAGGGCTGAGAGCATGGGCAGACCAGCTGATGACGACTAGGGCTGAGAGCATGGGCAGACCAGCTGATGACGACTAGGGCTGAGAGCATGGGCAGACCAGCTGATGACGACTAGGGCTTAGAGCATGGGCAGACCAGCTGATGACGACTAGGGCTGAGAGCATGGGCAGACCAGCTGATGACGACTAGGGCTGAGAGCATGGGCAGACCAGCTGATGACGACTAGGGCTGAGAGCATGGGCAGACCAGCTGATGACGACTAGGGCTTAGAGCATGGGCAGACCAGCTGATGACGACTAGGGCTTAGAGCATGGGCAGACCAGCTGATGACGACTAGGGCGGAGAGCATGGGTAGACCAGCTGATGACGACTAGGGCTGAGAGCATGGGTAGACCAGCTGATGACGACTAGGGCTGAGAGCATGGGCAGACCAGCTGATGACGACTAGGGCTTAGAGCATGGGCAGACCAGCTGATGACGACTAGGGCTTAGAGCATGGGCAGACCAGCTGATGACGACTAGGGCGGAGAGCATGGGTAGACCAGCTGATGACGACTAGGGCTGAGAGCATGGGCAGACCAGCTGATGACGACTAGGGCTTAGAGCATGGGCAGACCAGCTGATGACGACTAGGGCTGAGAGCATGGGCAGACCAGCTGATGACGACTAGGGCTTAGAGCATGGGCAGACCAGCTGATGACGACTAGGGCTTAGAGCATGGGCAGACCAGCTGATGACGACTAGGGCTGAGAGCATGGGCAGACCAGCTGATGACGACTAGGGCTTAGAGCATGGGCAGACCAGCTGATGACGACTAGGGCGGAGAGCATGGGCAGACCAGCTGATGACGACTAGGGCTTAGAGCATGGGCAGACCAGCTGATGACGACTAGGGCTGAGAGCATGGGCAGACCAGCTGATGACGACTAGGGCTGAGAGCATGGGCAGACCAGCTGATGACGACTAGGGCTGAGAGCATGGGCAGACCAGCTGATGACGACTAGGGCGGAGAGCATGGGTAGACCAGCTGATGACGACTAGGGCTGAGAGCATGGGCAGACCAGCTGATGACGACTAGGGCTGAGAGCATGGGTAGACCAGCTGATGACGACTAGGGCTGAGAGCATGGGCAGACCAGCTGATGACGACTAGGGCTGAGAGCATGGGCAGACCAGCTGATGACGACTAGGGCTGAGAGCATGGGCAGACCAGCTGATGACGACTAGGGCGGAGAGCATGGGCAGACCAGCTGATGACGACTAGGGCTGAGAGCATGGGCAGACCAGCTGATGACGACTAGGGTGGAGAGCATGGGCAGACCAGCTGATGACGACTAGGGCTTAGAGCATGGGCAGACCAGCTGATGACGACTAGGGCTTAGAGCATGGGCAGACCAGCTGATAACGACTAGGGCTTAGAGCATGGGCAGACCAGCTGATGACGACTAGGGCTGAGAGCATGGGCAGACCAGCTGATGACGACTAGGGCTTAGAGCATGGGCAGACCAGCTGATGACGACTAGGGCGGAGAGCATGGGTAGACCAGCTGATGACGACTAGGGCTGAGAGCATGGGCAGACCAGCTGATGACGACTAGGGCTGAGAGCATGGGTAGACCAGCTGATGACGACTAGGGCTGAGAGCATGGGTAGACCAGCTGATGACGACTAGGGCTGAGAGCATGGGCAGACCAGCTGATGACGACTAGGGCTTAGAGCATGGGCAGACCAGCTGATGACGACTAGGGCGGAGAGCATGGGTAGACCAGCTGATGACGACTAGGGCTGAGAGCATGGGCAGACCAGCTGATGACGACTAGGGCTGAGAGCATGGGTAGACCAGCTGATGACGACTAGGGCTGAGAGCATGGGTAGACCAGCTGATGACGACTAGGGCTTAGAGCATGGGCAGACCAGCTGATAACGACTAGGGCTTAGAGCATGGGCAGACCAGCTGATGACGACTAGGGCTGAGAGCATGGGCAGACCAGCTGATGACGACTAGGGCTGAGAGCATGGGCAGACCAGCTGATGACGACTAGGGCGGAGAGCATGGGTAGACCAGCTGATGACGACTAGGCTGAGAGCATGGGCAGACCAGCTGATGACGACTAGGGCTGAGAGCATGGGTAGACCAGCTGATGACGACTAGGGCTGAGAGCATGGGCAGACCAGCTGATGACGACTAGGGCTTAGAGCATGGGCAGACCAGCTGATGACGACTAGGGCTGAGAGCATGGGCAGACCAGCTGATGACGACTAGGGCTGAGAGCATGGGCAGACCAGCTGATGACGACTAGGGCTGAGAGCATGGGCAGACCAGCTGATGACGACTAGGGTGGAGAGCATGGGCAGACCAGCTGATGACGACTAGGGCTTAGAGCATGGGCAGACCAGCTGATGACGACTAGGGCTTAGAGCATGGGCAGACCAGCTGATGACGACTAGGGCTTAGAGCATGGGCAGACCAGCTGATGACGACTAGGGCTTAGAGCATGGGCAGACCAGCTGATGACGACTAGGGCTGAGAGCATGGGCAGACCAGCTGATGACGACTAGGGCTTAGAGCATGGGCAGACCAGCTGATGACGACTAGGGCTGAGAGCATGGGCAGACCAGCTGATGACGACTAGGGCTGAGAGCATGGGCAGACCAGCTGATGACGACTAGGGCTGAGAGCATGGGCAGACCAGCTGATGACGACTAGGGCGGAGAGCATGGGTAGACCAGCTGATGACGACTAGGGCTGAGAGCATGGGCAGACCAGCTGATGACGACTAGGGCTGAGAGCATGGGCAGACCAGCTGATGACGACTAGGGCTGAGAGCATGGGCAGACCAGCTGATGACGACTAGGGCTTAGAGCATGGGCAGACCAGCTGATGACGACTAGGGCTGAGAGCATGGGCAGACCAGCTGATGACGACTAGGGCTGAGAGCATGGGCAGACCAGCTGATGACGACTAGGGCTGAGAGCATGGGCAGACCAGCTGATGACGACTAGGGCTTAGAGCATGGGCAGACCAGCTGATGACGACTAGGGCTGAGAGCATGGGTAGACCAGCTGATGACGACTAGGTTCTTAGAGCATGGGCAGACCAGCTGATGACGACTAGGGCTGAGAGCATGGGCAGACCAGCTGATGACGACTAGGTTCTTAGAGCATGGGCAGACCAGCTGATGACGACTAGGGCTGAGAGCATGGGCAGACCAGCTGATGATGACTAGGGCTTAGAGCATGGGCAGACCAGCTGATGACGACTAGGGCTGAGAGCATGGGCAGACCAGCTGATGACGACTAGGTTCTTAGAGCATGGGCAGACCAGCTGATGACGACTAGGGCTGAGAGCATGGGCAGACCAGCTGATGACGACTAGGGCTGAGAGCATGGGCAGACCAGCTGATGACGACTAGGGCTGAGAGCATGGGCAGACCAGCTGATGACGACTAGGGCTTAGAGCATGGGCAGACCAGCTGATGACGACTAGGGCTGAGAGCATGGGCAGACCAGCTGATGACGACTAGGGCTGAGAGCATGGGCAGACCAGCTGATGACGACTAGGGCTGAGAGCATGGGCAGACCAGCTGATGACGACTAGGGCTGAGAGCATGGGCAGACCAGCTGATGACGACTAGGGCTGAGAGCATGGGCAGACCAGCTGATGACGACTAGGGCTGAGAGCATGGGCAGACCAGCTGATGACGACTAGGGCTTAGAGCATGGGCAGACCAGCTGATGACGACTAGGGCTTAGAGCATGGGCAGACCAGCTGATGACGACTAGGGCTGAGAGCATGGGCAGACCAGCTGATGACGACTAGGGCTGAGAGCATGGGCAGACCAGCTGATGACGACTAGGTTCTTAGAGCATGGGCAGACCAGCTGATGACGACTAGGGCTGAGAGCATGGGCAGACCAGCTGATGACGACTAGGTTCTTAGAGCATGGGCAGACCAGCTGATGACGACTAGGGCTGAGAGCATGGGCAGACCAGCTGGCTGGAGTGTATACAGACATATTCAAGCTCTCCCTATACCCGTCTGTTCTCCAGTTTCAACTGACCTGAGCCCTAGGGCCATGCCCCAGGACTACCTGACATGATAACTCCTTGCTGTTCCCAGTCCACCTGACCGTGCTGCTGCTCCAGTTTCAACTGTTCTGCCTTATTATTATACGACCATGCTGGTCATTTATGAACATTTGAACATCTTGGCCATGTTCTGTTATAATCTCCACCCGGCACAGCCAGAAGAGGACTGGCCACCCCACATAGCCTGGTTCCTCTCTAGGTTTCTTCCTAGGTTTTGGCCTTTCTAGGGAGTTTTTCCTAGCCACCGTGCTTCTACACCTGCATTGCTTGCTGTTTGGGGTTTTAGGCTGGGTTTCTGTACAGCACTTTGAGATATCAGCTGATGTACGAAGGGCTATATAAATACATTTGATTTGATTTGTTGTCCCCACTTGCTTCAAGATGTCCATCATTGTTCCTGTATCCAGGAAAGCAAAGGTAACTGAACTAAATTACTATCGTAGCACTCACTTCTGTCATCATGAAGTGCTTTGAGAGGCTACTTAAGAATCATATCACTTCCACCTTACTCGCCGCCCTAGACCAACTTCAGTTAGCATATCACCGCAACAAATCCACTGATGACACAATCACCATTGCACTGCACACTGCCCTATTCCAACTGGACAAATAATATAATAATAATAATAAACAAATGCTGTTTATTGACTACAGCTCAGTATTCAACACCATAGAACCCTCCAAGCTCATCACTAAGCTCAGAGACCTGGGGCGAAACACTTCCCTCTGCAACTGGATCCTGGACTTCCTGACGGGCCATCCCCGGGTGGAGAAGGTAGGAAAAAACACTTCCACTACGCTGATCCTCAACACAGGGGCCCCACAAGGGTGCGTGCTCAGCCCCCTCCTGTACTTCCTGTTCACTCATGACTGTGTGGCCACGCACGTCTCCAACTAAATCATCAAGTTTGCTGACAATACAACAGTGATAGGCCCGATTACCAAAAATGACAAGACAGCCTATAGGGAGTTGGTGAGAGCCCTAGCAGAGTGGTGGCAAGAAAATAACCTCTCCCTCAACGTCAAGAAAACAAAAGGAGCTGATCGTGGACTTCAGCAGATAATGTCGACGAAGCCACAGTGGATAGGGTGAAGCGCTTTAGGGCTGTCCCTGACTAAAATAATTATTGGTCGACCGAGAGTCTTCCTGTTCTCTCGACCAATCAATTGGTCAAATGTTTAAATTTATATTTCCATATAGAGACATGTGTTGGAATAAAATCAAACGTTTTGAGAATGACACAAATATTAATTTCCACAAAGTTTATTGCTTCAGTGTGTAACGGCGTTCTTCGTTTGTGGAAAGAGAGTCGGACCGAAATGCAGCGTAGTGGTTACTCATGACTTTAATAGAAAAAGTGACACAAGAAATAACGATACAAAATACAAAACAACAAACGGAACGAGAAACCTAATTACAGCCTATCTGGTGAAACTACACAGAGACAGGAACAATCACCCACGAAATACAAAGCGAAACCAGGCCACCTAAATACGGTTGCCAATCAGAGACAACGAGAATCACCTGACTCTGATTGAGAACCGCCTCAGGCAGCCAAGCCCATACAACACCCCTACTCAGCCGCAATCCCAATAATACAAAAACCCCAATACGAAATACAACAACATAAACCCATGTCACACCTTGGCCTGACCAAATAATTAAAGAAAACACAAAATACTAAGACCAAGGCGTGACACAGTGTCTTTAGATATTTTTGTCAGATGTTACTATGGAATACTGAAGTATAATTACAAGCATTTCATAAGTGTCAAAGGCTTTTATTGACAATTACATGAAGTTGATGCAAAGAATCAATATTTGCAGTGTTTACCCTTCTTTTTCAAGACCTCTGCAATCCTCCCTAGCATGCTGTCAATTAACTTCTGGGCCACATCCTGACTGATGGCAGCCCATTCTTGCACAATCAATGCTTGGAGTTTGTGGGGTTTTGTTTGTCCACCCGCCTCTTGAGGTTTGACCACAAGTTCTCAATGGGATTAAGGTCTGGGGAGTTTCCTGGCCATGGACCCAAAATATTGATGTTTTGTTCCCAGACCCACTTAGTTATCACTTTTGCCTTATGGCAAGGTGCTCCATCATGCTGTAAAATCATTGTTCATCACCAAACTGTTCCTGGATGGTTGGGAGAAGTTGTTCTCGGAGGATGTGTTGGTACCATTCTTTATTCATGGCTGTGTTCTTAGGCAAAATTGTGAGTGAGCCCACTCCCTTTGCTGAGAAGCAACCCCACACATGAATGGTCTCAGGATGCTTTACTGTTGGCATGACACAGGACTGATGGTAGCGCTCACCTTGTCTTCTCCGGACAAGCTTTTTTCCAGATGCCCCAAACAATCGGAAAGGGGATTCATTAGAGAAAATGACTTTACCCCAGTCCTCAGCGGTCCAATCCCTGTACCTTTTGCAGAATATCAGTCTGTCCCTGATGTTTTTCCTGGAGAGAAGTGGCTTCTTTGCTGCCCTTCTTGACACCAGGCCATCCTCCAAAAGTCTTTGCCTCACTGTGTGTGCAGATGCACTCACACCTGAGCAAGCTCTGTACTGTTGGTGCCCCGATCCCGCAGCTGAATCAACTTTAGGAGACGTCCTGGCGCTTGCTGGACTTTCTTGGGCGCCCTGAAGCCTTCTTCACAACAATTGAACTGCTCTCCTTGAAGTTCTTGATGATTCAATAAATGTTTGATTTAGGTGCAATCTTACTGGCAGCAATATCCTTGCCCGTGAAGCCCTTTTTGTGCAAAGTAATGACGACGGCACATGTTTCTTTGCAGGCAACAATGGCAGAGCAAGAACAATGATTCCAAGCACCACCCTCCTTTTGAAGCTTCCAGTCGGTTATTCGAACTCAATCAGCATGACAGAGTGATCTCCAGCCTTGTCCTCGTCAACACTCACACCTGTGTTAACGAGAGAATCACTGAGATGATGTCAGCTGGTCCTTTTGTGACAGGGCTGAAATGCAGTGGAAATGTGTTTTGGAATTCATTGCAATTCATCTGATCACTCGACATTACATTCTGGAGTATATGCAAATTGCCCTTCATACAAACTGAGGCAGCAGAATTTGTGAAAATGTATATTTGGGTCATTCTCAAAACTTTTGGCCATGACTGTACATATGCACTGTGCTTGTCTGATGCTTTTAGCACACTGTTTGATGAAATAATTAAGACACAAATGACTCAAGAAAGAGCCCGATGGTCACTTTGTAAAAAATGTTTACACTGAGTGTCTGTGTGATAGGGAGGAGGGCGAGACATCATGTGGCCCCATCCTCGGACAGTGTCTCCTGTCCCCTCCTGTCTCAGCCTCCAGTATTTATGCTGCAGTAGTTTGTGTCGGGGGGCTAGGGTCAGTTTGTTATATCTGGAGTACTTCTCCTGTCCTATTCGGTGTCCTGTGTGAATCTAAGTGTGCGTTCTCTAATTCTCTCCTTCTTTCTTTCTCTCTCTCGGAGGACCTGAGCCCTAGGACCATGCCCCAGGACTACCTGACATGACGACTCCTTGCTGCTGCTCCAGTTTCAACTGACCTGAGCCCTAGGACCATGCCCCAGGACTACCTGACATGATGACTCCTTGCTGTCCCCAGTCCACCTGGCCATGCTGCTGCTCCAGTTTCAACTGACCTGAGCCCTAGGACCGTGCCCCAGGACTACCTGACATGATGACTCCTTGCTGTCCCCGGTCCACCTGACTGTGCTGCTGCTCCAGTTTCAACTGTTCTGCCTTGTTATTATTCGACCATGCTGGACATTTATGAACATTTGAACATCTTGGCCATGTTCTGTTATAATCTCCACCCGGCACAGCCAGAAGAGGACTGGCCACCCCACATAGCCTGGATCCTCTCTAGGTTTCTTCCTAGGTTTTGGCCTTTCTAGGGAGTTTTTCCTAGCCACCGTGCTTCTACACCTGCATTGCTTGCTGTTTGGGGTTTTAGGCTGGGTTTCTGTACAGCACTTTGAGATATCAGCTGATGTACGAAGGGCTATATAAATAAATTTGATTTGATGTGCCTAATGCCGCGAAAAGGTACCACAGCACAGTGTTTATTGTGCTGTCTGTGCTGAAGCTGCAAATCGTTTCAGCCATTTAGTTTCTTGTTTCTGACTGAAAAGTTCTGTTACCAAAATCTCTAATTTCCTCAGGAAAAACATTCCCTATTCACTCAACTCTTGCTCTCTTTACGTGAAACATGTAAGCATCGCATGCATGTGACCAATAAGGCCTGACCTATAGTCTGTCATAATCACATCAATAAATGAGTTATAACAAACTCCCAACACAGTAGCACGGATGTAAAGGGGGACATGAAAAAGAAACTTGAAACGGGAAAATGTTTACTGGTTGCTCAGGAGGGAAAGAGGAAGTCAGATCTGTGAAAGAAATTTGACTTGATGAAGAAAATGGAGGGTATAAAGAGCGAGAGCTGCGTGCATTTTGTGTGTGACAAACCAGTGCAGTTAGATTACAATATTATTTTTCTGCCTGTTTGGAACAGTGTAATCAACACTAAATACGTAAGTAATACCAGTCTGTTCTAATGAAACCATTTTTTAAAAGCCTTTATTACAGCATAGAAAAGATTAAAAACAGCCAAATCTTTGAAATTGCTTTATCTGACATGTTTCCGTTGCATGAGGCTTGGTGCTCACGCTTTGCCTACTCAGCAAACAGATGCTGTGGCTATAATTCATCATCATGCAGTATTCAATGTGGAATTGTTCATCTATTTAGAACATTCCAAAGAACAAGCAGAATAAACTAAATTAAATGTCTGTATATCGAAAATAAAACCGATTTTGGTTTGTAACCCTGAAAAAAAAAAGGTATTTGAACTCACCAAATTGAGCTTCCTGTGTATACAGTATACCGTATTCTAATCAAGGTTCATCCTATATATAACTACTGCTGTACACAGCTTTTCTATTCATATACTGTCTAAACACCCCATACACATCTGACATCGCTCATTCTGATATTTCATAATTCCATTTTTATTTTGTGGATTTGTTTTGTATTGTTCAGTATTACTGCACTGTTGGAGCTAGAAAACAATTTCGCTGCACCTGCGATAACAATCTGCAAAATATGTGTACTCGACCAACATGTTATTTAACCCAAACCTTTCCCATACCACCCCCAACACACACACACTCCCCTCTCCTTCCGCGAATACACCCCTGCTGATCATATCTCTGGTTGTGCTGGTTGTTTGTGCTTTATTGACTCCATGGAGCCATAAGAAATGCAGGCCTGTCAGTTTACTCCCACAACCATTCATTTACTGACATACACAAATACGGGCCTAGCTGCAGTGTATTTCTCTCCCTCCTTTGCTCACACGCACGCAGTGGTCAGTGTTAGTAGGCACAGCAGGGGAAGACCTGGGCCTCCAATGTAACTCCATCAAAATAGAGAGGCCACTGTCTGGGGCTGGAGGCTGACCTGGTCTGGGTGGCTGGGGAAACAAAGGCCTCCACAGCATGTCTGTGTCCACCTAAGGCCACCCACTCACGTCCACCCACTCACATCCACTAGAGATGGACATGAGTACAAGTTCTTGAACAGATGTCAAAGCTCGGTCTTTAAACAGAGATGCCTTTTTTTTGTGCTATACAATTATTTGGTGGAATGTGCTTTGTGGCTGCCCGAATGGGCAAGTGAAATGTTGTCATGGAGACTATGTTTATTAGCCTTTACTCTCGTGTTCCATTTGTACATTTGCGGGGCACAACAAAACATGACATAAATAACACAGTGCACACAGCTGTTCTCCCTAAATTCCATTTCCCCTCAGTGTCTCATTCACTCAATTGCATTCCGACCGCTCCCTCCCGTTAGGCCGACAGAAATGAAATGCCTATAAAAACACATCTAACCGATGGGACACACAAGCTATATTCTTTGTCAAATGATGACAGTTCAATCGCAAATTCGAAACGGACTGGTTGATTAAAGTAGAAAAATATGTTCCAACAACGCGCTGCAGTTTTGGATTCATTGCGTCCCATCTGCTTTCCACTTAAGATACTTTGTGAACTGCTAGTGCAATTTAGAATTGGTTAGCCTAGGCTATAACCCACCCTAGATATAGACAGGTTCCACTCTGAAAATAGGCAAAAACATTAGTTTGATAAAGACAAAGAGTGTATTTTTCATCAGACTTGACTGTTATAAGGGCTGGAGAAATAAGAGTGTCTTGTCTGCTAAAATAACAAAACAAGGCTGTCATTGCACAGCCATAGGCTTCTACAAGCAGGAGCCACTGCTGAGGTTACTTTATGAAGATTGTGTTCCACAATATAATATAACCAGTTGATATTAAGGCTTCAATAAAAAGGAATTTTAAATGGCTTTTTTATTGACTGAACACACACACACACACACACACACACACACACACACACACACACACACACACACACACACACACACATACATATGGGGCAATTTAACAATTAGGATGTTATCTGTAATGGTTATGATTAATTAGTCAGTGGTGCGATCTGTTGGCATATAGATAAATGTACACATTTTTTCTTTCAGTCGTGTAAATCGGAAAAATGTCATGCGAGTTCTCCAACAGTCTCAATTTCTAGAATGCCCATCCCTAACATCCACCCACCCACATCCACCCACCCACCTACTCACATCCACCCACCCACATCCACCCACCCACCTACTCACATCCACCCACCCACCCACCTACTCACACCCACCCACCTACTCACACCCACCCACATCCACCCACCCACCTACTCACATCCACCCACCCACATCCACCCACCCACCTCCTCACATCCACCCACCCACTCACATCCACCCACCCACCTCCTCACATCCACCCACCCACCTCCTCACATCCACCCACCTACTCACATCTACCCACCCACATCCACCCACCCACCTACTCACATCCACCCACCCACCCACCTACTCACACCCACCCACATCCACCCACCCACCCACCCACCCACATCCACCCACCCACCCACCTCCTCACATCCACCCACTCCCACCCACCCACCCACTCACATCCACCCACCCACTCACTCACATCCACCCACCCACATCCACCCACCCACCTACTCACATCCAACCACCTACTCATCCACCCACCCACCTCCTCACATCCACCCACCCACCCACCCACCCACCTCCTCACATCCACCCACCAACATTCACCCACCCACCCACCTCCTCACATCCACCCACCTACTCACACCCACCCACCTACTCACATCCACCCACCCACATCCACCCACCCACCTCCTCACATCCACCCACTCACATCCACCCACCCACTCACATCCACCCACCCACCTCCTCACATCCACCCACCCACCTCACATCCACCCACCCACCTACTCACATCCACCCACCTACTCACATCCACCCACCCACCTCCTCACATCCACCCACCCACCCACCCACCTCCTCACATCCACCCACCAACATTCACCCACCCACCCACCCACCTCCTCACATCCACCCACCTACTCACACCCACCCACCTACTCACATCCACCCACCCACCTACTCACATCCACCCACCCACATCCACCCACCCACCTACTCACATCCACCCACCCACCCACCCACCTACTCACACCCACCCACCTACTCACACCCACCCACATCCACCCACCCACCTACTCACATCCACCCACCCACATCCACCCACCCACCTCCTCACATCCACCCACCCACCTCCTCACATCCACCCACCCACCTCCTCACATCCACCCACCCACCTCCTCACATCCACCCACCTACTCACATCTACCCACCCACATCCACCCACCCACCTACTCACATCCACCCACCCACCCACCTACTCACACCCACCCACATCCACCCACCCACCCACCCACATCCACCCACCCACCTCCTCACATCCACCCACTCACATCCACCCACCCACCCACTCATCCACCCACCCACCTCCTCACATCCACCCACCCACATCCACCCACCCACCTACTCACATCCAACCACCTACTCACATCCACCCACCCACCTCCTCACATCCACCCACCCACCCACCCACCCACCTCCTCACATCCACCCACCAACATTCACCCACCCACCCACCTCCTCACATCCACCCACCTACCCACACCCACCCACCTACTCACATCCACCCACCCACATCCACCCACCCACCTCCTCACATCCACCCACTCACATCCACCCACCCACTCACATCCACCCACCCACCTCCTCACATCCACCCACCCACATCCTCACATCCACCCACCCACCTACCACATCCACCCACCTACTCACATCCACCCACCCACCTCCTCACATCCACCCACCCACCCACCCACCTCCTCAGATCCACCCACCAACATTCACCCACCCACCCACCCACCTCCTCACATCCACCCACCTACTCACCCCACCCACCTACTCACATCCACCCACCCACATCCACCCATCCACCCACTCACATCCACCCACCCACTCACATCCACCCACCCACCTCCTCACATCCACCCACCCACATCCACCCACCCACCCACCTACTCACATCCACCCACCCACCCACCTCCTCACATCCACCCACCCACCCACCTCCTCACATCCACCCACCAACATTCACCCACCCACCCACCTCCTCACATCCACCCACCTACTCACATCCACCCACCCACCTACACATCCACCCACCCACCCACTCACATCCACCCACCCACCCACTCACATCCACCCACCCACCTCACATCCACCTCTCATCCACCCACCTACTCACATCCACCCACCCACCCACCTACTCACATCCACCCACCCACCTACTCACATCCACCCACACACCCACCCACACACCCACACACACACTCACATCCACCCACACACCCACTCACATCCACCCACTGAACTCATGCACTGAAGGGTTAACTTGGGGGACTGCCATATTGACACTGACACACACATCCCACAGACAACATTGACAAACACACCTGTGCAAATATTTCAATCTACTGATCTAGGTCTATACTGTTCATCCTGTATACTGTCTCAGTCTCCACAGTTAACTTAGCATTGTTAGCTTCAAGCCTCGGAGATGACATGCTACAGACCACTCCACTTGACAGCCCTCAGAGTGTGAGGAGATAGGCCCAACGATGTGGGTCAATTAACCTTGTCAGGCTGGGGAAAGTGAGCCAGCGAGGGTTCTGTCAGGACCTGTGTTGTCATGTAGAGGGGTCAGGGCTACAACAGCAGAGCCTCTCACCTGCCCCACACTAGGCTACACAGCGCTATCTCAGCAACCGTCAAAACACACTTCCTACTAACAAGTTGTTTTCAGTGCTCCTGAAAACCTGGACTTCAAATATGTATGATAGAGAAAGGGAAGGAGAGCGAGAGACAAAAGAACAGAGAGCGAGAGAGAGAGAGAGAGAGAGAGAGCGAGAGAGCGAGAGAGAAAAGAACAGAGAGAGAGAGAGAGAAAAGAACAGAGAGAGAGAGAGAAAAGAACAGAGAGAGAGAGAGAAAAGAACAGAGAGAGAGAAAAGAACAGAGAGAGAGAGAGAAAAGAACAGAGAGAGAGAGAGAAAAGAACAGAGAGAGAGAGAAAAGAACAGAGAGAGAAAAGAACAGAGAGAGAGAGAGAAAAGAACAGAGAGAGAGAGAGAAAATAACAGAGAGAGAGAGAGAAAATAACAGAGAGAGAAAAGAACAGAGAGAGAAAAGAACAGAGAGAGAGAGAGAGAGAAAATGACAAATAGAGAGAGAAAATGAGAATGAGAAAATGAGAGAGAGGGGAAGGAGAAAGAGAGCAGGTTGTGTGGGGGGTTTCTTAATAGATTTGCATATTTCGTTTTACTTAGGAATGTGTGCTTAAGATAAAAGGATTAAATGTTTTCCTCACTGGTCCATCCCTAAAACAATCCATGTTTAGTTGTTTTCCACCTAAAAAAATGTTGTATGTATTTTATCGCTCAACGTGTGTCTGCCTGCGCAAGGAAGAACCAGAGAATAATGTTATTTTTTTTCCAAATCGTTGCAGAATAACCCTGAAATATAAAACAGTTGAACCATGTTGAAACATAACCCAGAAATTCCCAGTGAAACACATTAGGCACACAGGGTGGAGCTGGGCTGATGGAGAGAACAGCTAATGAAGCAAGAGGAGCCTGTGTCTGCCAGAGGCCTGGTGTTCAAAGGTAGATAAGAGCCACTTCTGCCTTTGTCTGAGGGGAGGTATGTGAGGAATGCAGCCTGTTTCAGGAAACCCCTATGTGTCCCACTCTCCAGATCACTCTCACAGAAGCACACAGCCACACAAGATGGCTGCCTCATCAGACAGGGTTTCCTGGATGGACCCAAGCAGACCCACTGGTGGGCAAAGATGGTAGTGATGATGGTCTGATGACAGGCCTGTGGGACGGGCTGCTAATTCCACACATCAACCTACCTCACCTCCATGGAGTAATGACACTGGTAGAACCCACCACCATGGAGTAATGACACTGGTAGAACCCACCACCATGGAGTAATGACACTGGTAGAACCCACCACCATGGAGTAATGACACTGGTAGAACCCACCACCATGGAGTAATGACACTGGTAGAACCCACCACCATGGAGTAATAACACTGGTAGAACCCACCACCATGGAGTAATGGCACTGGTAGAACCCACCACCATGGAGTAATAACACTGGTAGAACCCACCTCCATGGAGTAATAACACTGGTAGAACCCACCACCATGGAGTAATGACACTGGTAGAACCCACCACCATGGAGTAATGACACTGGTAGAACCCACCTCCATGGAGTAATAACACTGGTAGAACCCACCACTATGGAGTAATGACACTGGTAGAACCCACCATTATGGAGTAATAACACGGGTAGAACCCACCACTATGGAGTAATAACACTGGTAGAACCCACCTCCATGGAGTAATAACACTGGTAGAACCCACCTCCATGGAGTAATGACACTGGTAGAACCCACCACCATGGAGTAATAACACTGGTAGAACCCACCACCATGGAGTAATGACACTGGTAGAACCCCTACCATGGAGTAATGACACTGGTAGAACCCACCACCATGGAGTAATAACACTGGTAGAACCCACCTCCATGGTGTAATGACACTGGTAGAACCCACCTCCATGGAGTAATGACACTGGTAGAACCCACAACCATGGAGTAATGACACTGGTAGAACCCACCACCATGGAGTAATGACAATGGTAGAACCCACCACCATGGAGTAATAACACTGGTAGAACACACCACCATGTAGAAATGGAACACGGGAGTAATAACACTGGTAGAAATGGAACACGGGAGTAATAACACTGGTAGAAATGGAACACAGGAGTAATAACACTGATAGAAATGGAACACGGGAGTAATAACACTGGTAGAAATGGAACACAGGAGTAATATCACTGGTAGAAATGGAACACGGGAGTAATAACACTGGTAAAAATGGAACACGGGAGTAATAACACTGGTAGAAATGGAACACGGGAGTAATAACACTGGTAGAAATGGAACATGGGAGTAATAACACTGGTAGAAATGGGAGTAGACTAGAGGCCTATGAACTAAGACCTCAGATGATAGACACTGACCAGTACTACACTGTGTGACAGATGGTCACTAGTCAGTCAAACTCATATAGACACTCTGCTGCTGTCAGCTGATACGATAGGGGTGGGTGTGTGTGTGTGTGTTATGTGTGTGTTATGTGTTAGCAGCACGGTTCTCTCACCCTCCGCAGGGCCTCTTCCTCCTCCTGGCGGTTCTCATAATGTGCAAAGTCATCAAAGATTGAGGTGGTATGCTTGAAAGTTGCGATAATTTTAAGCACTTGCTTGGCCTTCTCCAGAGGCACCTCCTGAGTGTCCCTGGAGTTGGTGACGGGCTTGTTGTCATTGTTCTCCAGCCTGATGTGCCTCAACTGGTTGTTGGGCACGTCCTTCACAAACGCCCACTTCACCTCAAACTTGCCCTTCCACTTGTCCTGAGACCAAACGCCTGCGTAGGAGTTGTAATCCACAGGCGAGCGCATCTCTGCCACGCCGCAGAAATGACCACTGCCATTGACGCTGAACAGCAGGTAGAGGGGTCCCTTGGCCCCCAGCGAGCGGTAGGCCCCGTCCAGGCGCTTGTTGCCATGCTCGGTGCTGCACCAGATGGAGTACTTGATGGAGCGGTGGATGTCGTCCTCAGAGTAGCTCTTGATGATGAACACGCGGCCGTTCTTCAGGTTCCAGTCAAAGTCTTTGGGGTTGTAGTTGTTGAGGGCCCGCAGTTTCTCTAACACGGGGTGCACCTCCCCGGAGCAGGGAGAGGCACTGAGGGGGACCCCACCAACACCCATCCCAAAGCCTTCCACCCCCCCCTGGTTGAAGGTGCCCCTGTTCCGAGGAGCCACCCAGCGGTTCTGGGGTGGGAGCTGGGAGTGTTGGTGTTGATGAATGGGTTGGGGGGGGCCGGGCTGGGAGGAAAAGTTCTGGTGGGGGTGGGGGTGTGGGGGGCCTGGGGGAATCTGCTGGGGGTGTTGGGGGGACTGGAGCGACTGCAGCTGAAAGGGTTGGTGGTGCTGCTGGTGTTGGTGCTGGTGTTGGGGCTGATGTTGGGGCTGATGTTGGTGGGGCAGAGGGCTCTGCAGCAGGGGCTGGCCCATCAGGGTCTGCTGCACCATGGTCTGAGGGGGCATCATGGTCTGAGCTAAGGGGGGCTTGTTGAGGGAGCCCTTATCGTCCCAGGTGCCAATGTTCATGTTGTGCTTGATGGGCGGCGGGGGAATGGTTGGGCCCCCCATCCCCATGTTGGCTTTGGGCTTGACCTTGGGCTGGGGCTTGGCCGGCTTCCTGGCGATGGCCGCCCAGGACGTGGGTTTGGGGGCTGAGGAACTAACCAACGGTGGCATGCTATTGGCCGCCATGCTACTCATGCCCCCGAGGGGCGAGCCGACAGTCTTGGTGACGGCGGCGCCCATGTCCGTTCCCAGTTTTAACCCAGTCATGCCCTGCTCGATGCTGCTCAGCACCGGGACCTTACTGAGCTGGGCGTCACTGCTGAAGCCTGCCTGTCCGTCAGTTATAGCCCTCCCCAGGGAACTAGGGGTGTAACCATAACTATTACTATAGGCATTGCTCTGTGTGGACTGGCCCTGAGAGACACTGGTGCCCCAGGTGGAATAGTCTGCGTTTCCAGGGAAGAAGTTGAAGCCGTGCTGGCTGAGGAAGGGAGGGGTGTTGCCCAGGGCGCCCGGCTGGCTGAACACCCCGTCAGGGATAAAGTGGTGCTCGCCATTGCTCATCTGTCCATAGGTGGTCAGGTAGGGCATGGGGGGGTCCCCCGCAGTGGACCAGGGCGCCTCTCCCAGGGAGTAAGGGAAGCCTATGGAGGGAGCATAGTAGCTGGGCATGTAGGGGTCGGACATTGGTGGGTAGCTGTTATTCTGCAGAAGGGGAGAACAGGGGTCAGTTAATGGATGACCTTAATGATAGAAGCTAAGACAAATCTTGCCCATCTCTCTTCAAAACCGTAACTAAGAAATAAATCAGCGTTCTTCTTAAGGAGCAAGACTGGCTTTCAGTGGAAATTATAGATACCAGCTCTATCAAATGTTTCCCAGAGCAACAAGTGAAGACAGCAAAAGTTTTCTAATAATCTGTCCGTTGTGAACTCTGACAATTATTACAACAACAATCATTTATTGTTGAAGTAAATTGGCGTGGGTGCTGGTGGGTTTGTTCTTGGCTACATTTCACTAGAATTCTATAAGACAAAGTAAGCTTGTCCACCCAGGCACAAGATGATGAACACCACCCAGTGTTCTTTTTAGTACAAAAAATAAATAAAAAGCAACAATAATTCCACTATCAAAAGGTCATTTTTAATACTTTTCCATTTCAAAATGAGTCAGTCATCTGTCAATAGCTCCTCCTTAACGTAGACTACTATACAGTGACTTTAGATTAACACTCTATACACCTTCATATATCACTATAAGACACTACTCTGAGGGTTCATGCAGGTTCAAAAGGCGCAAATAACACATATCCCCTCTATGCTGTGGAACGTCAAGTTGCATGGCTGACAGGCTTGGACACAATGGGTACACTCACTCACCTGATTTGTCTGGCTGCTTAGGTAAGGTTCAAAGTCTTCATCGTTTACTCCATCCTTCTGATGCATTGATCCGTTTTGTACTGGAGAGAAAAAAAATGGTTCTTAGGTTATTCTTTAAATGTGATATAACCAAAAAGGTATCTCGGCTAAAATAAACCATTGTGTTTAACAGATCTATAAAGTAATAATGAACCCTTATAATAAAGTAATAATGAACCCTTATATTTCCTTTAAGTAGTTGGGGTAGAACAACACCCAATAATATGACAGGCACAGTGGTGTATAAGTATATTTGGTTAGTTGACCTACTTTTGACTGATGACACCAGGTCACCAAAATGTGGTGGAAGAGTGATGAAAGCAGTGATTTAATTACACGCTTGTTATCACAGTTTTCACAAAGCATTTCCTTCGTCAGACAACATTTTGACTGCCATCAAACTCCACAACAACCATGCAATAGTAAAATAATACGGTGACAAGAATACCTTTATTTCCTTGTCCTTTGGGTCTCTGACATCAGAATGGGCAAGTGCAAAAAAAAAAGAGAAAAGAGATGCATCAGATTTAGCATATTAGGTCAATGTTTGATTGGGAGAAGAGTGATGGTAGCATTCATGCAAGGTGAGCTAGGCCTAGGCTACTGAATTACAAACAATGATTCTATACCAGTGGCTGTTTATCAAACAAACATTTTAAACACATTCAGCCCTAGACTAGTTTATAGACCTTCGACTTCCTTGTGATTATTGACCGGATGTCAAACGCCCACTGGCATCCAGTAAACGTGCCGCATAGTACAGAATACAGCAACCGGCTGGAGCTTGTTGCCATCGCTGCGCAGCCGGTAGGCTACTTCAAGGTTCGGCCTACATAGCAGCTAATAGCTATCATATATCAAATACTTTTGCCTATGTTATATGGCATGCATACCACACTGAATGATAGCAGCTGACAAAACGGTTGACAATTCTCAAACTGCAACTACAAACATTTCACGGCAGTGGGTTGTCAACAATAAGCACCTGATCGACTGTGGTTGCAGACATCCTCCAGGAGCCGAAACGGATTTCTGTTTGCGACTGTCCACGGTTTCTCCTGCTTCTGCACTCCGGTATTTTTCTCAGCTCGTCTCGGGTTATCCAATCTCTGTATGTAGAGGCGGTGTTTTTCTCCAGTCGTCAGATCTTTCCCTACAATCTTTTCTCGAGCGCCGAGGATCGCGACTTTGTCTGTGGTATTAAATGTTTCCGATCTAGTTGACGTTCGGTTACAATGTATCACTTACTCTGAAACTGCCAGATTGGAATATCCCTTACTCTATTCCACAATGGCGGATGGGCTATTATGCCGCGTTCACATGCTTGTCAGAACTAGGTAATTTGGAAATGTCCGACTTGCTAACTGGTTGTAGTTATACACGTGCCGCGTTCAACTAAATAGCAAGTCGGACATTTCCGAGTTTCCTAGTTCCGACTAGCATATGAACGCGGCATCTATCTCGCTTCCGTTCTATTGCTCCATGACCTTCCGCCTGTGACGCTCTGAGCCATGTTACTACAGACTGACAGTCACATTTCACATGACATGTCTCAGAAGATTTACCCTTTACTCTACAATACAACATACGTTTGCTTCACTTGTTAAAATACATTTTGTGTTTACTGTGATGTGACAAACTGTGTCACTTCAGGCATATCTGTCCCTGTCTGCTCAATATAATCTGAAACGGTCTCTCTGCGAAGCCCTGCCTAAAGACCACTGTCGTGTGACATTTTCATTGCAAATTACATTAATGGAAGGATTCATTTAATAATTTGCCTACCAGCACATACAGGTCTCCTCTCATGGACTTGAATGGCATCCTTTTTATTGTATTTTTTTATCTTTATTTAACTACGCAAGTCAGTCAAGAACAAATTATCATTTTCAATGACAGCCTAGGAACAGGTAAACTGCCTTTTCAGGGGCAGGACGACAGATTTGTACCTTGTCAGCTCGGGGATTTGAACTTGCAACCTTTCAGTTACTAGTCCAACACACTAGGCTACCCTGCCGCCCAATTCCTTGAATGTAAATGGAATTTTCCTGATTTATAAATTGTAGACTATTGTGGGTAGGTGCAATAGCCTTTCTCAAGGTTTGCCACATACAGAGAGTTTGGGAGTTATGTCCTTAAAACAGGAAAATTAACCCAGGGTGCATGCTACAATATATATTTTTTAAGTACATTCCATTTGTGGACCACTTTTCATGTACACAGACACACTAATGTATTGGGGACCTCTATTGCATGCATCTGTCAACATTGAAGTGGCGGTAATGCACCATAAAGTTGGATGCCAACCGCCGACAAAAAAAAACACCAAAGAAGTTCTGGCAAAGTTGGTCTTCTCGCGATATTTCCGTAGTGTGTGGTGAAGTCTGAGATATGGCAGCCGTCGCCCTGAAGTCCTGTCGCAAAGGACTGCCTCACATTTTGAGGGATGGAGCAGTCGCTACTCTCTCGCCAAAGGCTTTGGGAGGTGAGTATGGTACTACAGTTCGATGTGTACCGTTTCACGGGAAAGCTTATAGGCTTCGTTTATAAAAACAAATAGAGGGGGTGTGGCAGAGGCAGGGTCGGCACTAGGTACCACAAAGTCGTAAACCCAGCCTATTTCTACAATTTACCTTCTTAAAATGATTTAAAACTTCATCCTAACCACACTATGCCTAACCCTATCCTTAAATTAAGCAACTTTTTGTTTTCATAAATGATTACGATATAGCCAAATTTTGACTTCGTGGCTGTGGCAACTTGTGACAACCCAGCGGCAGAACCCGTCATCTGAATGTATTTGTTTGCTCATACGCATATAAACTGCGCAGCACTTGCATATTCTTAGATATCGCACAATCAATGCAGGTAAGGAATGGGCGCGTTCGAGCGTATCACTTTAGTCAACACGTTGACCAACGGTCACAGCCATAAACAATGTGTGGCATTATGGGTATAAAAATAGTCCGATTTGGTACTACATGTCGACTGCATGACCTTTACAACAACCATGTGATCAAAGGTCATGAACTTTCGACTGCAGTTCCTCCTTACAAACCGCAGTCAGAAACAAAGCAGTGTGGAAGACAATGGCAGGTAGCCTAGTTTTTAGAGTGTTGGACTAGTAACCGGAAGGTTGCAAGATCGAATCCCTGAGTTGACATGTACATTTAGGGAAGTAATACCCCCTTTGGGGGTTAAAGTTGAATTGGAACTATAATCATATTCAAGAGCGTGTGATTGTGTTTCACATAAGGATCACTTAATGAGTCCATTTTGTAATGTGTAAATTACCAATAACATATGCTGCTGCAGAATAAACAAACCACACATGCTGATGTACTTTATTTCCTCATTACCATCATATCTACATTTCTGAATCATCACTTAACCCACTAGGCTATCATTGAAAATACGAATTTGTTCTTAACTGACTTGCCTAGTTAAATAAAGGTAAAACAACCCTATTCTGATTTTTGGAAGTAAAAGGTGTTACAGTGCGTTAGAAAAGTATTCAGACCCCTTCCCTTTTTCCACATTTTGCTACGTTACAACCTTATTCTAAAGTTGAATAAATCATTTTTCCCCTCATCAATCTACAACCAATACCCCATAATGACAAAGCAAAACCATATTTTTAGAAATTCTTTGCAAATTTATTACAAATAAAACAACAGAAATACCTTATTTACATAACTATTCAGACCCTTTGCTATGATACTCAAAATGGACCTCAGATGCATCCTGTTTCCATTGATAATCTTTGAGATGTTTCTACAACTTGATTGGAGTCCACCTGTGGTACATGCAATTGATTGGACATGATTTGTAAAGGCATACATGTGTCTATATAAAGGTTCCACAGTTGACAGTGCATGTCAGAGCAAAAACCAAGCCATGAGGTCGAAGGAATTGTCCATAGAGCTCCGAGACAGGATTGTTTCAAGGCACAGATCTGGGGAAGGGTAATATTTATTTTATTTACCCTTTATTTTACCATGTAAATTGACTGAGAACACATTCTCATTTGCAGCAATGACCTGGGGATTGTAAACTGGGGATTATTAGGTGACTGTGATGGTTTGATGGCCAGATTAGGAATTGAGCCAGGACACTGGGGTTAACACCCCTACTCTTACGATAAGTGCCATGGGATCTTTAATGACCGCAGAGAGTCAGGACACCCGTTTAACGTCCCATCTGAAAGACGGCACCCTACACAAGGCAGTGTCCCCAATCACTGCCCTCGGGCATTGGGATATTTTTTAGACCAGAGGAAAGAGTGCCTCCTACTAGCCCTCCAACACCACTTCCAGCAGCATCTGGTCTCCCATCCAGGGACTGACCAGGACCAACCCTGCTTAGCTTCAGAAGCAAGCCAGCAGTGGTATGCAGGGTGGTATGCTGCTGGCAATAAAAAATGTCTGCAGCATTGAAGGTCCCCAAGAAAACAGTGGACTCCATCATTCTTAAATATAAGACGTTTGGAATCACCAAGACTCTTCCTAGAGCTGAGCAATCGGGAGCAGGGCCTTAGTCAAGGGAGGTTACCAAGAACCCGATGGTCACTCTGATAGAGTTCCTCTGTGGACATGGGAGGACCTACCAGAAGGACAACCATCTCTTCAGGACTCCACCAACCAAGCTTTTATGGTGGCAAGATGGAATCCACTCCTCAATAAAAGGAACGTGACAGCCAACTTGGAGTTTGCCCAAAGGCACCTAATGGACTCTGACTATGAGAAACAAGATTCTCTGGTCTGATGAAACCAAGATAGAACTCTTTGGCCTGAATGCCATGCATCACGTATGGAGGAAATCTGGCACCATCCATACGGTGAAGCATGGTGCTGGCAGTACTCAGTGATGGGTCTGAATACTTATGTAAATGTGATATGCTTTTTATTTGTAATACATTTTTTAAAATATGTTTTTGCTTTGTCATTATGGGATATTGTGTGTGGATTGAGGGGGGGAAATAATCAAATCCATTTTAGAGTAAGGCTACCGTTACAAAATGTGGAAAAAGTCATGGGGTCTGAATGCGCTGTATATGTTCAAAAGTGGTTGATGTTACCCAGCATTGGTTAAGGATAGATCGAAATGTACAGAATGGGTACCTGGAGGAAAATGGGGGAGTCATGCTTTTTCAATTTCAGTCAAAGGGAGGGTTTAGTCTTTTTTTAAAGTCTATTCTAGGGGACCGTCATGTCATTTATGAAATGTCAATATTTCTCTGTTTTAGAATTAGTTGCTTAATTAGGTTGTAAATAGGGAGGTGGTGGAACAAAATGTGAGTGCGAGAGGGGGTGACCTGGGAAGCTTTGAGGTACCGGAACAGATGGAGAAAAATAAATCACCTTTATAATAAAGCCGTGCATGCAAATCATCACATTTGCGTAGTGGCATAGAGCAGTAGAGTAGAGGAGCTTACAGAAGTTTCACACATGGGGAACATTTCTTGTACTTGGGTCTGGGAAGAATTTGGCCTTTTTATATACATATTTTGTGCAATTCTGTCATTTTATACATATTTGTTATTGAAAATATATTATATTTATATTATCACAGCAATTTAGATGATACAATTCCCTACACTATTCAGTGCTTGTTTTTATCACATATTCTGAAATTGAGCGAACAGTGTAGAATTTTAGCAACCAGGAAATTACATAGCAATTTCCACTAAATAACACAGCCACAAAGTTAGAACAGCTTCCCCATTTTGACAACAGATGCCACTCCGGCAGTAGAAATCAATAGGCGAATATCACAGCTTATCACAACACTGGCGGGTAAGTAATACTGTGAAACACGATCATTCCTCTATAAGCGCCAGATACGTTATGGACATTTTCAGAAGCTGCAATGGAAAAATTCTAAGAAATCCTATTAAGGTTGATGCTCTCAGGCGGGATGAAAACGACTACATCGACCATGATCCTTTGCTAGTTACGATCACTTTCGCCATGATCCTTAACAAAAAAAATGTTTCGGTCCATTCAGCAATATGGCCAGATATATTCGAGAAAGGAGAACACCAGAATCCCATTGGGCAATGAATGGAGGAACATGTAACACCTTACCCATCAGACTGTCAACCAATCGTGTTCACGTTGTCATGCTGTGTCACGCGGTTGCTAAGCGAATCGTCACGTAATCCCTTCTCAAAATCAGAGTATGAGTCGAGTCCTTGCCCCAGAATCGCCCAGAATGGACCACACGGCCCATTGATGACGCATGGGCAATGTACACAATGACCGTTAATATGATTCCAATGGAGTTTTACATCTCCTCAAAAGTAATCTCTGATATGGTGTGCTTCAAATTCAAGTACTTCCAGCTTCATGCGCCATCGGGAGTTTTCCATCGGAATACGGGGATGACGTACATCAGCGATATCACCATTTACTGGATTTAATGTCTGTGGTTAGCACAATCCCCCAGTGTAAAGTGCAGGAGTAGCTTCTTTTTGCAACGCTAGTATTTACCATAGAGAATGATAGAGGCCTCAGGTAGCCAAAAGGCTACATTAGCATGGGCAGAGCCATTGAGAGCTTTCACCGTTTTTGATTGAAGTCAAACTGAGTGGGACTTCCAAAATTCATTGTAACCCTGTTGGAGTCATGTCCAACCGGGTCACCTGGACGGATCAGCCAATTATGAAGAAAATTGACTCCTTCAAAATGGAGATTGCCTCAATGGTGCTGCCCATGCTTTCAGAGACACTATAATGGCACAGATACAAAGATGAGTCCTCTAGCTCTATGGTATTTACACACTTGCGTTGCTGGGAATTGGCTTGCAAAAACAATTTAAAATAGTCTGCTGGAAGCCAGAAATGAAATAATATTTTATTTCAACATACTCTTTTGATTGTCTGTAGGCTTGGTCCTTATGCAGGGGGGAATTAGAAAAAAAAGCATCTCATGGAAAGTAGAATTAAACAGAATTTTCAAACGTGGGTCTGTTGTAGTCCCATGCAGTTTCTCAGCTAGGTCAGTTCATCTCTGCTTACCTCATGTCAAAATAAAAGTGCTCCAAGTTCCTGCTTTTTTTTGGAGCAGGTATGGTGCACGTGCAGGACTTTTATTTTGATATGCGCTAAGCAGAGAGAAAAGTGTGTCTACAGACCCACGTTTATAGAAAGTCTGTTAAATGTATGTTCCATAGTACATCAGGGAAACTGGGCAGAAGGGAATGGTTCAAATACAGCAGATCTGCAACATCATTAATTGAGCCTCTCATATCTTCCTTCATATCTTGCCAGCCTCAACACTTTACGGAAAGACATGAACTATATAGGAAGCTCTGGGGACAGGTCATGTGGATACTGGACAGTCAATAAATTGGCAGATGCAAACAGATTATCATCTTTAAATGACAGCTGTTCCTGAGGGCTCAAAAAAAAGGGGGTTTGAGATTTTGTTCATACTGGTGAACTGCCGTTTCAATTGTGTGGTTGCAATATCTGCAGTCCCTTATCTCTGGTATATCTTGGCATGCATCATTCAAGACGACTAAGTTTAAACTGTGTGCAGCGCAATGGACATATAATACACAATGTGTCCGAAAAGACTGTCAGGATTGTCAATACTCGGTATTGAAAACAGTCGGGCTCGCAACCTGGACCTACAGGTCGTGGTGAGAACATTTGAACACAAAAATGCAAGGCAACACAGACGCATATTGTTGTTACTATAGGCCTCGACATAGAGCAAAAAAAGAGATTGGCATTAATAGACTGGTTTTACGTACAACACATTTCTATCCATGCTGGGAGAGACTGCAAGGATGGCTCATGTCATGCAGGTTGGCTATACAGGACAGCTGTATATTCTAAACAAATCAATTGGATGCAGATTAGTATTACATTTATTTTACAATCCGTCAGCCAGCATCCTAAGTGGACGCCCTGCTTATCATAGGAAAATGACAACCAAATAGTTCTAACATTTATCCATTAGCTAAGGCAAAGCGTTTGGACTAGTAACCGAAAGTCCCGAGCTGACAAGGTACACAATCTGTCGTTCTGCCCCTGAACAGGCAGTTAACCCAGTGTTCCTAGGCCGTCATTGAAAATCAGAATCTGTTCTTAACTGACTTGCCTAGTAAAACAAAGGTCAAATTTCATTTTAAAAGCATGCCCTGGCACCACAGAAAGCCTATCATCAATTCGATAGGCAGCCGCATAGACATGTCGCAGTTTCAACACAATGGACAGCGATCTGCAATCTATACTTTGCGAATGGCTGTCTGGCTGACTCATTCGATAGTTTTATTTTTTCAGGGGGGCAAACTGCGACCTTGCAGGGGTCCAGAGAAACTGCGTTATGCCAGTTCTAGCGTTGCTAAAAGCACATCGTTTTTAGACATCAATGCAAATGCTGTTAAATTAAGTATAACCTTTTGCTTTATAATTTTCTAGGCGTGTAATGTTATTCTGTTTGAATTGTTTTTACATTGTGATAAGTAACACTTTTTCACCTGAATTGCATCGCGTCATAGTCTGCTGTATCAGGGTCTGTTCGGTAGCTTTCACTCTGGTGATGTGAACAAGGTCTTGTCCCACAGCACTGGCCCAATTCAATTTTCTAAATGTTACATAAGAATGCCCCAGCTGATCATTCCTTGCCTTGACTTCACCCTGATTTGATCTTTCAAGGGGGTTGCACAAATCACCCAAATACAACCAATATTTTACACACCATTCTTAAAGACACACTCCATTCTCAACTATTGCATTAAATCACTTATTAGAATTCTGTCATAGTCAATTGGCACATATTGTGTGTGTTTGTCATACAGGGGTGAGACAGAAGTCCTCTGTACAGTATGCAACAAGACCAGAGCTCCCTAAGCTGGCCTACTGCAGGGTAAAGGGGAAGAGTCCAGGCGTGGTCTTCCTGCCTGGGTATGGATCCAACATGAATGGCCAGAAAGCTGAGGCCCTGGAGGAGTTCTGCAGGTCTCTTGGACACTCATATCTTAGGTACTGTACTCTACCTGCCGCTGTGTAACACAATACACAGCGGCATGTAACCTAGTGGTTAAGACAGTTGGGTCAGGAACTGAAAGGCCTCTGGTTCGTATCCCCGAGCCAACTAGGTGAAAAGTCTGTCTGTGCCCCAGAGCAAGGCACTTAACCCTAATCACTCTAGATAAGAGTGTCTGCTAAATTACTCAAATGTAATTCAACGTTTCCCACAAATATAAATACAAATAAATAGAATTGCATGATTATGGCATAACTCATTTCCTCAAGCTTCCTGTAAAGACATACTGGTACACAACTAACTTCCAAATTATAGCTGAACTTTGGCTCTTTTAGCCTTCCCAAGTTGCTAAAATCTTTTGATTAGGTTATAGGTGTTGAACAAAGGTTGCTATAGTATTTTAACAAGAGGGTCTACTTGATTTAAATTTTATTCGCTCTTGCTCACCTCACTTTTCAGAAAAGGAAATTGAGTAAACATTTTTATAAAAATTGTATGGCCTAATAAACCATGTTATAGAAATACCATGTTTATACCGTCGTTTAGACCGTGGCACATTACCCAAATATACCCCCTGAATCTGAATATCTGAGGTAGGCGTGCCTTAGCCAAACCTCTATCTTGATGTTCATTGCCTGAATAGACTCCCTAGCTTTCGAACCCATTTACTCCTGAGGTACTGAACTGTTGCACGCTCTACAACCACTGTGATTATTATTTGACCCTGCTGGTCATCTATGATAATTTGAAAATCTTGAAGAACAATCTGTCCCTAAACGGCCATGTCCTCTTATCCACCCGGCACAGCCAGAAGAGAACTGGCCACCTCTCAGAGCCTGGTTCCTCTCTATGTTTCTTCCTAGGTTCCTGCCTTTCTAGGGAGTTTTTCCATGCTTCTATATCTGCATTGCTTGCTGTTTGTGGTTTTAGGCTGGGTTTCTGTATAGAACTTTGACATTTGCTGATGTAAAAAGGTTTTATAAATACATTTGATTGATTGATAGCCTGTATGTTACGCAAATAGACCACCCTCTAACTGTTACCCAAATACACTGTGCTCTCAGAGTTTTTATGCTAGCTTAGTAGCCAGATTTTATCCCCCATGTTTTATTGTATGTCTGACTGGTCCCCCAGGCTCATGTTGTGTTTGTGGTTCCCCAGGTTTGACTACACAGGCCATGGGTTATCGGAGGGGGTGTTCACTGAAGGGACCATCGGCACCTGGAAAAAAGATGTCCTCTTTGTGTTGGATGAACTAACAGAGGGTCCACAGGTGAAAGAACTCTCCACTGGCTCTAGAATCATATCTAAACTAGCCTTTAGATAACTCTCGGATTTCTGTGTGTATTTGGTTGGATTCAAATTGGTATTTGATTTAGTTCATTATTAAAGTGTTTTGTATTTTCAGATCTGCATTTAAGAGCTCAAAGACTGGTTTGACTTTATAACCCAGTTATAGACCTTCTCTCCATTGATATTTCAAAATATGCTCTGTTAATTTTGCCCTCCATAATATTTACTCTATTTGTTGTGTAAGATTTCAGTTAGAATCTGTATAAAAACAACTGTGGTTGTGTATTAGTGTTGTTGACTTCAAACAGTGGTGGTGTTAGTGTCACATGTTTTCACAAGTGGGCGCTGTCACACAAATTAAATATCATCTCACAACACCATGTAACGTTCACGTCACACACCGTTCAATCATTACCTGAGTAGCAGAGCATAGCCTCCCATGCCAGGCTTCAGGGCTCTTCTTGACATTCATCAGACACACAGCTAGTGAATGAGCCCATTAACAGGGCCAGAGTCATATTACTCCCAATGTCCTTGTGATGATGATGATGATGATGATGATGATTTGGAACTGATTCAGGGAACAGAAAAAATAACCGCCTTTTTCCAGGGACGGAAAAACTGAATCGGGAACGAAAGTGATCTTTTAGTGTTCCCGGAACAGTACCGTTCACATTTTGAGAACTGGTTAATAATTTTAAAAAATTGTTCCCAGAACATTCTTAATATCTGGTATGTAAGTCTGTAATTTAGTGACGTTATAATACTAGTAATAGCCTAAACCCATTACAATTCACTTCATGTCATGTAAACAACTAGCTTACCGTTCCATAGCAAGCTTTTCCATCCACACTAATTGGTGGAGTAAATTAATGACATAAATGTAAAAGCTACAGTATGTTGAGGTCATGGGGGGGAAAATGTACGAAAAGGAACTATATTAACCTTTTTTTCTGGATCAAACCAGTTCTTTACTATGCTGGTTGGAACACTCAAACTGAACGAAATACAGACAGGTTGTGCTCGGAACTGAACGATCAGAAAATAATTTTCCCTGGTTAGAATCACATCTGTTTTTAGAAACTACTTCTGTCCGTTGTAGAGATAGCTAGATGACCATTGTGCTTCTCTGCAGAAGAGTCGGTTCAAATGGAAGAAAGGAGATGAGGAGACAAGCGAAGCAATCCATATCAAACTGTTGGTATTTCTATGGACCATTGCTCCCTATCCGAGATCAAGGCATCTTTAACGTAATCATGTCTTTCCCCATGGTCTCTGTTTAGATCATGGTGGGGTCCAGTATGGGCGGCTGGCTCATGCTGTTGGCAGCTATCGCCAGGCCAGAGAAGACTGCAGCTCTGGTGGGCATATCCACGGCAGCAGACCACATCGTCACAGCCTTCAAGTCAATGTCTTTAGAGGTGAGCGAGGACATCATAAAATAATGTGTGGTTATGACCAGGTGCTAATTCCATTTCTATTCAGGGAGTGGTGAATTGAAATAAAATGCTCTGTGAATGTCAATGTATTATTTGATTTAAAATGAAATGGATCCCATTTCACCACAGGTGCGTAAGGAGATTGAAGAGAAGGGCGTGCTGACTGTGCCCACCAAGCACAGCGAAGAGGGCACCTACACGTTCACTATTGGCTTCCTGAAGGAGGCGGAGAACCATTGTGTCCTCCAGAGCCCCATCCCCATCACCTGCCCTGTGAGGCTCATCCACGGCCTGAAGGACGACGACGTGCCCTGGCACATCTCCATGCAAGTGGCCGAGCGTGTCCTCAGCCCCGACGTGGATGTCATCCTCCGCCGCCACGGTCAGCACCGCATGGCCGAGAAGGATGACATCAGGCTCATGGTCTACACCATCGACGACCTCATAGACAAGCTGACCACCCTCGTTTGAGTTGGGGAAGTGTTAGGAATGCACCCCATTGGAGAGGCAGGGGTAACCATATATGATCCCACTCTCCCCTTACCCTTCCTTCCATCCTGCCCAGTTTGTCCTCAGTACGCTGTTACAAAGCAAGAGAGAAAGATGAGGATTATCGAAAGTACAAACTGTGATGGAACGAGGATGTCGTCTGTCAGAAACCTCAGCCAGGTCCCTAATGCCTGTCTTGGGGAGGGAGTGTGTCTTTTACCAGTTTACTCTGTGCAGTCTTTTTTTAGGTAAACCTTTTTACGGGCAATACTGCCACTGCTAATGCTGCCACTGTTTGTTTGACAGATCCTGGTCCTTTTGCCAGACCCCAATAGTTCTACTGTGCCTTTTTTACCACGTCTCTAACCCGTTGGGTCAACAAAGCCTCTGCACAGTAGAGTGGAGCGCAGGTCTCGTCTAATTGTGCATGCAGATATTATGAGGCACAGATGGAATACACTCAGACAACAAGCTCCATCAAACTGCCTCCTACGCAGAAGCACTGTGACATCGTGTGGTGATCGGTCCAAGCTGTATTATCACACTGTGTCGATACCAAGAAGACTGTACAGTGTCTCAAAATAGCTGAAGAAAAGTCCAGAGGAATGTCTTTTCTATTTTATTGTACATCCACCCACATTCCCATGGGCCAGTCTGAGCCACTGGGCTGTTGATTAACACGTCGTTGGTTATTGGACTGTGTTCAATGGGGCAGAAAGCCAGTCCTGCTGCAGCAGACTCAGTAACTCTCTCTCTCTCTCTGATCCTCTAACTGCTGCTCTGACCTTTCACTCTTCGGATGACGACACTTAAACATGAGCACGCATCGGGGTGTAAAACAAAGTGCCTGAGTTATGTAAGTACTGTACATTGCCTTTGGAAACCCCTTGTCTTTTTCCACATTTTGTTACGTTACAGCCTTATTCTAAAATGGATCAAATGTTTTTTTTCCATCAGCAATCTACACAAAATACCCCATAATGACAAAGCAAAAACAGTATAGACATTTTTGAAAATGTATTCAAACTAAGAAACCAATACCTTTACATAAGTATTCAGACCCTTTGCTATGAGACTTGAAATTGAGCTCAGGTGCATCTTGTTTCCATTGATCATCCTTGAGATGTTTCTACAACTTGATTGGAGTCTATCTGTGGTAAATTCAATTGATTGGACATTATTTGGAAAGGCACACACCTGTCTATATAAAGGTCCCACAGTTGACAGAGCATGTCAACGCAAAAACCAAGCCATGAGGTCGAAGGAATTGTCAGTAGAGCTCCGAGACAGGATTGTGTCAAGTCACAGATTTGGGGAAGGGTACCAACAAATGTCTGCAGCATTGAAGGTCCCCAAGAACACAGAGGACTCCATCATTCTAAAATTGAAGAAGTTTGGAACCACCAAAGACTTTTCCTAGAGCTGGCCGCCCAGCCAAACTGAGCAATTGGGGTAGAAGGGCCCAAGATTCCGATGTTCACTCTGACAGAGCTCTAGAGTTCCTCTGTGGAGATGGGAGAAACTTCCAGAAGGACAACTATCTCTGCAGCACTCTACCAATCAGGTGGCCAGACTGGTTGAGTGGCCAGACGGAAGCTACTTCTCAGTAAAAGGCACATGACAGCCCGCTTGGAGTTTGCCAAAAGTACACTAAAGACTCTCAGACCATCATAAACAAGATTCTCTGTTCTGATGTAACCAATATTGAACTTTGGCCTGAATGCCAAGTGTCATGTCTGGAAGAAATCTTGCCCCATCCCTACGGTGAAGCATGGTGGTGGCAACATCATGCTGTGGGGATGTTTTTCAGCGGCAGGGACTGGGAGACTAGTCAGGATCGGGGCAAAGATGAACGGAGCAAAGATGAACGGAGCAATGTACAGAGATCCTTGATGAAAACCTGCTCCAGAGCACTCAGGATCTCAGACTGGGGCGAAGGTTCACCTTCCAACAGGACAACGACCCTATGCACACAGCCAAGAAAACGCAGGAGTGGCTTCGGGACAAGTCTCTGAATGTCCTTGAGTAGCCCAGCCAGAGCCCGGATTAATCCAATCGAACATCTCTGGAGAGACCTGAAAATAGCTGTGCAGCAATTCTCTCCATCCAACCTGACAGAGCTTGAGAGGATCTGCAGAGAAGAATGGGAAAAACTCCCCAAATACAGGTGTAACAAGCTTGTAGTGTCATACCCAAGAAGACTCGATGCTGTAATCGCTGCCAACGGTGCTTCAACAAAGTACTGGTTAAAAGGTCTGAATACTTATGTAAACGTGATATTTCCTGTTTTTTTATATAAATAATTTAGCAAAATTTCTAAAAACCTGTTTTTGCTTTGTCATTATGGGGTACTGTTTGTAGATTGAGCAAAAAAATAATCAATTTTAGAATAAGGCTGTAACGTCACAAAATGTAGAAAAAGTCAAGGGGTCTGAATACTTTCTGAATGTACTCACTGTATGTACATTACGGGTGAGGAATTTACTAATATGTAGTGCTAGACCATGTACCCTTACAAGGGCTAGAAGTGCATACACTCAGATACAGTGATGATGAGGATACTCCTGAGTTTATTTTAGCTTGACAGTCAAATGGTACAGTATTGCAATGATGTTAGGATTCAAAAGTTTAACGGACATTCTGGAAAATCACCTCTATTTCCCGTATTTCAACACTTTCTGAATACTTTTTCCAGCTTGTGATGCATGATGTCATTTCAGTACTGTAGCCCCGCACTCAGACCCTCTCTCCAGATCTGTCATCCACCTCTATAACTAACCCAATTAAAGCAGAGCAATGGCTCTCATTATCAAAATTGAGAGACAAGATGCAAGTCAGACACTAATGGGTTGTACTGTGCCTTCCAAACCTGCAGACACATTTAAGGTAGGTGAAAACAACATGTTTTTTTTTATCTGGTTCTATAAATTGTGAGTCTGGGCTCCAATCCAGTGTGAGAGTTGTAATGCCAAATATATCAATGAGTAGTAAACACTTTTGTCATGGGCATGATCAGTGCTGACCTGTCATTCATGGCAGGTGGAGCCCCACCAGTTTTGAGCCCCACCTGTTTAGCTAAAAAATAACTGTTTTTGTTGCCTGTTTTGCATGTTATTTTAGTATTATTACCTGTCACATATCAGTTTGCAAACAATGTAAAAAAAATACATGTAAAAAAAGTTAATAAAGCCGCATACAAACATGGTCTCTTTTTCGCTTTCTTGAGTAATGCAGCTCCAAAATGCAGGTGTTTCAGCCTAGCTCAGTGCTTTATGTGGTGGTGGGGCAGCCAGTGGAAAATACAAAGCGTAGGGGCTGGTAATGTTCTCTAGTTGCGCCGTGATTGGCTAAGTGTTCTGTTATTGATGGGGACATTACATCAATGCAAAATCTATGGGAGGAGCTCAAATTCAAGCCCCTTGGGTGCTGCCATAGAGTTACATTAGAAGTGCCCAACCAAGAATGCTCAAGGTCATTGGCCACAGATAAAATGACATCAAATCATGTTATATCTACAGTAGCTTTGATTGGACATCGTGAATCAAGTCGACAATCTACTTACAAATCCTTTTCAATCCTTGTCATATGAAGATAAATTATAGATAAAACACATCAGTGCTCGTTGGCCACTGGACATAAACATATGAGGGGCTTGGAAGGAATCAGTGGCTAACTGCAAGCATTGCTAAGCAATCACTATCCTGCTATTCAGTGGAGTGAATGTGTGGTCCAAGTCTGGGTTTAAGGGTCTCTTTTCCAGGATTAAAAGGATAAACATTCAACATTGGCCATGCTGGCTATTCAGTCAGACTTCAGTGAGTTCAAGACAACTGGGAACTCGGGGGGCGAGCTCTGACTGGGAAAATACATTTTGAACGGTCATCCAACTCTGAATTCCAAATCTGGAACTCTGGCCTCTTTCTAGAGCTCCAACCTGAAGATCACTAGCATCATGATTCAACCTTGTTTTTTCCTCGAGTTCCCAGTTGTCTTGAAAGCACCATAATGCCAGACTTTGAAGAAAAACTTTGATGACAGAATTTGCCCAAGAAGGACCACCGCTCCACCTTCCTTTTCATGTGAGCACAGCACAACAAGGTGAGTCCAAAAATGTATTGTATGCTGCTGCATAAGTTATGTAATATGCCAGGAAAATATGTATACTGTAGCTACAATGCCTTGCGAAAGTATTCGGCCCCCTTGAACTTTGCGACCTTTTGTCACATTTCAGGCTTCAAACATAAAGATATAAAACTGTATTTTTTTGTGAAGAATCAACAACAAGTGGGACACAATCATGAAGTGGAACGACATTTATTGGATATTTCAAACTTTTTTAACAAATCAAAAACTGAAATATTGGGCGTGCAAAATTATTCAGCCCCTTTACTTTCAGTGCAGCAAACTCTCTCCAGAAGTTCAGTGAGGATCTGAATGATCCAATGTTGACCTAAATGACTAATGATGATAAATACAATCCACCTGTGTGTAATCAAGTCTCCGTATAAATGCACCTGCACTGTGATAGTCTCAGAGGTCCGTTAAAAGCGCAGAGAGCATCATGAAGAACAAGGAACACACCAGGCAGGTCCGAGATACTGTTGTGAAGAAGTTTAAAGCCGGATTTGGATACAAAAAGATTTCCCAAGCTTTAAACATCCCAAGGAGCACTGTGCAATCGATAATATTGAAATGGAAGGAGTATCAGACCACTGCAAATCTACCAAGACCTGGCCGTCCCTCTAAACTTTCAGCTCATACAAGGAGAAGACTGATCAGAGATGCAGCCAAGAGGCCCATGATCACTCTGGATGAACTGCAGAGATCTACAGCTGAGGTGGGAGACTCTGTCCATAGGACAACAATCAGTCGTATATTGCACAAATCTGGCCTTTATGGAAGAGTGGCAAGAAGAAAGCCATTTCTTAAAGATATCCATAAAAAGTGTTGTTTAAAGTTTGCCACAAGCCACCTGGGAGACACACCAAACATGTGGAAGAAGGTGCTTTGGTCAGATGAAACCAAAATTGAACTTTTTGGCAACAATGCAAAACGTTATGTTTGGCGTAAAAGCAACACAGCTCATCACCCTGAACACACCATCCCCACTGTCAAACATGGTGGTGGCAGCATCATGGTTTGGGCCTGCTTTTCTTCAGCAGGGACAGGAAAGATGGTTAAAATTGATGGGAAGATGGATGGAGCCAAATACAGGACCATTCTGGAAGAACCTGATGGAGTCTGCAAAAGACCTGAGACTGGGACGGAGATTTGTCTTCCAACAAGACAATGATCCAAAACATAAAGCAAAATCTACAATGGAATGGTTCAAAAATAAACATATTCAGGTGTTAGAATGGCCAAGTCCAAGTCCAGACCTGAATCCAATCGAGAATCTGTGGAAAGAACTGAAAACTGCTGTTCACAAATGCTCTCCATCCAACCTCACTGAGCTCGAGCTGTTTTGCAAGGAGGAATGGGAAAAAATTCAGTCTCGACGTGCAAAACTGATAGAGACATACCCCAAGTGACTTACAGCTGTAATCGCAGCAAAAGGTGGCGCTACAAACTATTAACTTAAGGGGGCTGAATAATTTTGCATGCCCAATTTTTCAGTTTTTGATTTGTTAAAAAAGTTTGAAATATCCAATAAATGTCGTTCCACTTCATGATTGTGTCCCACTTGTTGTTGATTCTTCACAAAAACATACAGTTTTATATCTTTATGTTTGAAGCCTGAAATGTGGCAAAAGGTCGCAAAGTTCAAGGGGGCCGAATAATTTCGCAAGGCACTGTAAGTAATACTAAGTGTATGTTGCTTGGTAAGCTGTTAGTAGCCCATGTGCCTCACCCTAATAATTTGGTCCCTATTCTCCCTCATTTTGCCTACTGTTCTGACTTAGCCGTGCACACACAGCCTATAGCCTGTTTAAGAGAAATGTCATTATCAAATATTGTAAGAGCTTTCATTGTCTGCTTATGTGCCCCCTTTATTTATCCTACGGTTCTGGCTTGGTGTACAGGGAGAATACTGTAAGAACACCCATGTTCTGAATTATGGCTGTGTACATTTAGAAAGTGCTGAACAAATAGTTACAGTTGAAGTCGGAAGTTTACATACACTCAATTAGTATTTGGTAGCATTGCCTTTAAATTGATTAACTGGGTCAAACGTTTCGGGTAGCCTTCCACAAGCTTTCCACAATAAGTTGGGGGAGTTTTGGCCCTTTCCTCCTGACAGAGCTGGTGTAACTGAGTCCGGATTTTAGGCCTCCTTGCTCGCACATGCTTTTTCAGTTCTACCCACAAATTTTCTATAGGATTGAGGTCAGGGCTTTGTGATGGCCACTCCAATACCTTGACTTTGTTGTCCTTAAGCCATTTTGCAACAACTTTGGAAGTATGCTTGGGGTCATTGTCCATTTGGAAGACCCATTTGAGACCAAGCTTTAACTTCCTGACTGATGTCTTGAGATGTTGCTTCAATATATCCACATAATTTCCCTGCTTCATGATGTCATCTATTTTGTGAAGTGCACCAGTCCCTCCTGCAGCAAAGCACCCCCACAACATGATGCTGCCACCCCTATGCTTCACGGTTGGGATTGTGTTCTTCGGCTTGCAAGCCTCCCCCTTTTTCCTCCAAACATAACGATGGTCATTATGGCCAAACAGTTCTATTTTTTGTTTCATTAGACCAGAGGACATTTCACCAAAAAGTACGATCTTTGTCCCCATGTGCAGTTGCAAACCGTAATCTGGCTTTTTTATGGCAGTTTTGGAGCAGTGACTTCTTCCTTGCTGAGCAGCCTTTCAGGTTATGTCGATATAGGACTCGTTTTACTGTGGATGTAGATACTTTTGTACCTGTTTCCTCCAGCATCTTCACAAGGTACTTTGCTGTTGTTCTGGGATTGATTTAGACTTTTCGCACAAAAGTGTATTCACCTCTAGGAGACAGAACCTATCTCCTTCCTGAGCGGTATGATGGCTGCGTGGTCCCATGGTGTTTATACTTGCGTATTATTGTTTGTACAGTTGAACGTGGTACCTGAAGGCGTTTGGAAATTGCTCCCAAGGATGAACCAGACTTGTGGATGTGTCCAATTTTTTTCTGAGGTCTTGGCTGATTTCTTTTGATTTTCCCATGATGTCAAGTAAAGAGGCACTGAGTTTGAAGATATGGCCTTGAAATACATCCACAGGTACACCTCCAATTGACTCATTATGTCAATTAGCCTATCAGAAGCTTCTAAAGCCATGGCATAATTTTCTGGAATTTTCCAAGCTGTTTAAAGGCACAGTCAATTTAGTGAATTGTAAATTAAATAATCTGTAAACAATTGTTGGAAAAATTACCTGTGTCATGCACAAAGTAGATGTCCTACCCGACTTACCAAAACTATAGTTTGTTAACAAGAAATTTGTGAAGTGGTTGAAAAACTAGTTTTAATGACTCCAACCTAAGTGTATGTAAACTTCCGACTTCAACTGTATATTAACTATGTCCGTTCGAGTTCGCTCATTAATATCTTAAACGAAATTACGGATTGCCTCTTATCCACTCGTCATCCTTTTATGCCATAGTTTGTACATCTCAATTTTCAATAGAAATCACATTTTATTTAAGCAAGTCAGCCATATCAGCTATGTTTTTAAAGGCAGTAAATGAGGCTGAATTAAGTGCTTTGCTGGCAAACAAGCCAGGTGTAGCAGTGTTAAGGTGTTGGGGCAGCTTTATGTAGGCCCTAACAGTGTGTGGGCACCGTTTGTCACCGTTATCGTGCAATTAATGAATTGTTTCGTGTTGTGTTAGCTTTGCTGGCATGGTGTTTAATGGCTTTGCTGGCATGACTCTAAAACAAATTGGGTGACTTTGCCCCACCAAGATTATCATGCTAATATCACCCCTGGACATTATGATAATGATGGTCGTAGGCTCGCCTTGCCTTGCTTTGCCATCTCCTCTTCTTCCCGCTGGCCTGTCGCATTCTGTATTAGAGATCTAGAGGGATCCTCCTCTTGACGCCGCACATATAAAACCTGTGGCGTGCCACTCCCGGACACTGAGTCCAGAGCCTCACCCACGCATGCGCCGCGGGTTCAGCATCCTCTGCGCTGACCAGCTCAGCGGAATTAACCACACAGCAGCTACCAGACGAACGTTCTCTCCTCTTTTTTCTAGTAAGTGTGCCCGGAGTTTTTATTCGTCTAAATTATTATTTAAGCAGCGCATGATTTTTGATGTTGTGTGCATTAATAATTAAACGGAATTGCTAGTTTATTAAATTATCTAGGAGATATTCGGGAAAACTTCCGTTAGGTTGTTTTTTTTTACTAATCTTATACTTTTCCTACATAGTGCATGATTGAAATTCATAATCCGACTTCCTAATTTATACGTTTTTTTGGGAGGTGAAAAAAGTTACGATTTTTTTCGCATTCATGGTAGGCTATACAATCAATGCAATGCGATTGCTTTTCGATGTTATGCTCAGCACGCTCACAGGCTACCATAGGCTACCTCATGAGAATGTGCGTGGGACGGGTGCCAAGGACCACACCCATTTAGGCTGGGTCTCTGGGGGGATGTGCTTAGTGTCTGTGCTGTAAGGGACGGGACACAAGGGCCATTAGGGAGAAAGCAGAGGAAAGAAAAGTAAATCACATAAACAACAGGTGCTGTAGCTAATGATCAAAATAAAAATAAATGTTGTCCCTTATAATGCACCATGAAGAATGTGACTACTTTGCAATAGTTATTGTTCTGATGTCAGGAATTGGATGTTAATACAGCAGCATTGCTTTAACAGTGTTCGACAACGTTCCGTTTTCTACATGATGTATTGCCTTTGTATAGCAGGTGCAGGCTGCCAGTACTGTGACTGCTGCAGGGTATTGGTCAGTGGAGCTGCAGACGACTGGTCAGTGGGTGTCTGTCTGGCCTGCCTGTCTGTCTGTCTGTCTGTCTGTCTGTCTGTCTGTCTGTCTGTCTGTTTGGGTGAGCAGGACAGGAGGAGCCATGGCTAACAGGGGACCAAGCTACGGCCTGAGCAAGGAGGTGCAGGAAAAGATAGAGCTGAAGTATGATCTGGACCTGGAGGCCCGGCTGGTGGACTGGATCGTAGCTCAGTGTGGGGGGAACATGGAGAGACCACAGCCAAGCAGACAGAACTTCCAGACCTGGCTGATGGATGGAACAGTGAGTATGCATGAGAATGAACAAGCTCAATAAGATTCACTGATTGATTGGACAGAGGTCAGTGATATATAATTGACCACTTATATAAGCTAACAATGACACCAATGTATGCTCCCCTCTGCCTTTATCTTTGTTTCTCTCTCCCTCTTTTCATTGATCAACCTCTTCCTTTCTCCCTCTACTTCTTCTCCTCTTTATCCATGTATCTGTATTGCCCTTACTCCACCGTTCTCTCCTCCTCCCTGTAGATTCTCTGTAGGCTCATCAATAGCCTGTACCCGCGTGGTAATGAGCCCATCAAGAAGATTCTGGAGACCCAGATGGCCTTTAAGCAGATGGAGAAGATCTCCCAGTTCCTGCAGGCTGCCGAGGCCTACGGAGTACTCACCACAGACATCTTCCAGACCGTGGACCTGTGGGAAGGTGGGCTGCACGTTCACGGGCACATATAAAGTCTCCATAAATCCGGGCGACGTTGATATGCTTCTCCAATGACGCAGAGTCTCACACTTGTCTCTGCTGAGCTCTGTCTGTCTGCACATGACCATCAATACTCACATTGAATTTACAAGTCTTTATAGTCCAGCATGGGTACGTGGGTAAAATCACTGGGGAAGCCAAGTCAAAAAACAAAGGCATATTATAGCCTATATGTTGTGATAATTGCATTGTTTGCTCTGTAACCTGTTAGTTCATATGCCTTGACACTGATATATATTGTAGGCCTAAAAGCCGAGACAATGAGAAGACACAGTGGCAGAATAAACTCAACCAGACTTTTGTTTCATCACAAAACCAGAGAGCAACCTCTGTCTGGTGAAGACCACAAAGCATATTGAATGTAACAAACAAATCACCTATGCTTAGTCTAATTCAGTGACAACTAAAGGATACCAAAAACAATTTAGTCCAATCAACATAAGCTAAATATAATTTGGCTTTACATGGTACTAATTTGTGTGTGTGTGTGTGTGTGTGTGTGTAAGTAGAAAAAAAAAACATGTTGACTCACCTTACTTGTAGAGAAACACCCATGTCATCCTCCTCTCTTTCGTGTTGATGAAACGATCTATGACTCTGTCATACAGTACATGCTCTTAGTTTTTGTTGTCCTAGGCTACATGACTAAAAGGCTAGTTTGCTAGCCTAACTTCCTTTCATGGGCAAAGATTAGCCAGCTAGTTAACATTAGCCATCTACATCTAGCTACATATTGAACTCTCAGACCAGGGGGACAATGTATGAATTGATGGATGGATCAGAATCACCGTTATAATCATTGACCAGTATGGAGAATGAAGTAAAACCACAAGTCCAAATCCCTATTTCCATCAATGGCTAATTTAGGAAAGGGACAATTTTACCTAGCTAGCCACGGGGAATTTGGAACCTATTTGATGCCCCGCCTGTTCTTTGCTGTCTGGATGGGGTCCAGTGTTTGTGAGGTTCTGTTCTGTTATGGTTACAGGGCAGGACATGGCTGCGGTGCAGAGAACCTTGATGGCCCTAGGAAGTGTTGCCCTCACCAAGGACGATGGACATTACCGTGGCGACCGAGACTGGTTCCACAGGTAAGGACTGGCCACGACCCCCTTGTTGTGTGAGTGTTGTTCTACATCTCAACTCCCCTGTTTGTCCTGGTCTGTGTAGGAAAGCTCAGGGTTACCGGCGGGAGTTCTCTGAGGACCAGCTTCGTCAGGGCCAGAGTCTGATTGGTCTACAGATGGGCAGCAACCGTGGGGCTTCGCAGTCCGGCATGACGGGCTACGGATTGCACCGCCAGATCATGTAGAGACACAAGCCAGCTGCCCAGCCAGCTGCCAGCCACTCCCTTAGCCTGGCGGTGTACTCCAGTTACTGGACCTCCAGAAGAGAGCTCCACCACATTCCCTGAACCTCATGAAATGACCCAACCCCTTTTTCCCCTTCCCCAGCAACACCAGCCATACATACATACATACATACATACATACATACATACATACATACATACATACATACATACATATGGTTCTGCTCTCTCCATCCATATGGTTCTGCTCTCTCCATCCATATGGTCCTGCTCTCTCCATCCATATAGTCCTGCTCTCTCCATCCATATAGTCCTGCTCTCTCCATCCATATGGTTCTGCTCTCTCCATCCATATGGTTCTGCTCTCTCCATCCATATGGTTCTGCTCTCTCCATCCATATGGTCCTGCTCTCTCCATCCATATGGTCCTGCTCTCTCCATCCATATAGTCCTGCTCTCTCCATCCATATGGTCCTGCTCTCTCCATCCATATGGTTCTGCTCTCTCCATCCATATGGTTCTGCTCTCTCCATCCATATGGTTCTGCTCTCTCCATCCATATGGTTCTGCTCTCTCCATCCATATAGTCCTGCTCTCTCCATCCATATAGTCCTGCTCTCTCCATCCATATGGTTCTGCTCTCTCCATCCATATGGTTCTGCTCTCTCCATCCATATGGTCCTGCTCTCTCCATCCATATGGTCCTGCTCTCTCCATCCATATGGTTCTGCTCTCTCCATCCATATGGTCCTGCTCTCTCCATCCATACGGTCCTGCTCTCTCCATCCATACGGTCCTGCTCTCTCCATCCATACGGTCCTGCTCTCTCCATCCATACGGTCCTGCTCTCTCCATCCATACGGTCCCGCTCTCTCCATCCATACGGTCCCGCTCTCTCCATCCATACGGTCCCGCTCTCTCCATCCATACGGTCCCGCTCTCTCCATCCATACGGTCCCGCTCTCTCCATCCATACGGTCCCGCTCTCTCCATCCATACGGTCCCGCTCTCTCCATCCATACGGTCCCGCTCTCTCCATCCATACGGTCCCGCTCTCTCCATCCATACGGTCCCGCTCTCTCCATCCATACGGTCCCGCTCTCTCCATCCATACGGTCCTGCTCTCTCCATCCATACGGTCCTGCTAGCCATTCTCTTCAGTGGATGAAGTCTTAGTAATTCAGTCGATACAGAGAACCCAAGATTGGAGTCGTCCCTCTACAAAACAAGCCAATAGTATTTTACACTACTACCAAATATAACAGCAAGACCATGTTATAGTATGTTACATATTTGAATTATTTAGCTCTTTATTTGTTTGTTTGTATGTACAGTAAGTGTGTCTGAGTCCTTGTACAGTCATGGAGGGTTTGCTATACCTCATGAGATGTTTCAGGTATAACCGAATGGATCTCGACGAGCGATGATGCCTCTGCTGTCTTGTGTTAATTATGTGAAGACTTTGCAGTAACTGCTGTAACCAAATGACCATCACGTTGTGCCTGGTTACTACAGCAAACAGACATTAAACTATGCCTTATATAAGAAATGTCACCCACCATGATGCAAAGCAATTGAAAGGCATGTATTCAGTTCTGCCGCCTGGTCCTGTGCTGTGCATTTATAACATATGTGTAATTCTAATGTATGTACTGGATGTGTCCATGTGTGTTTCAGACAATCCCATGATTGTTTAAGAGCAGTGGTGGAAAAAGTACTTCATTGTCATACATGAGTAAAAGTAAAGATACCTTAATAGAAAATGACTCCAGTAATAGTGAAATTCACCCAGTGAAATACTACTTGAGTAAAAGTCTAAAAGTATTTTGGTTTTAAGTATACTTAAGTATCAAAAGTAAATGTAATTGCTAAAATATACTTAGGTATCAAAAGTGAAAGTATAAATAATTTCAAATTCCTTATTACACAAACCAGACGGCACCATTTGGTGTTTGTTTTTTTAACGGATAGACAGGGGCACACCTCAACACTCAGAAATAATTTACAACACAGCATGTGTGTTTAATGAGTCCACCAGATCAGAGGCAGTAGGGATGACCAGGGATGTTCTCTTGATAAGTATGTGAGTTGGACCATTTTCCTTTCCTGCTATTTATTCTAAATTTAAAAAGTACTTTTGAGTACATTCTTTTCTTTAGGAATGTAGTGAAGTAAAAGTAAAAGTTGTCCAAAATATCAATACTAAAGTAAAGTACAGATACCCCAAAAAACGAATTAAGTAGTACATTGAGGTATTTTTACTTAAGTACTTTACACCACTGTTAGAGCCATCTTGTATGAAAGTGACACAAGGATCATTCTGTTCCTGGCCTGATAATGCTTGAATAGATATTTTTAAGGGGCGGCAGGGTAGCCTAGTGGTTAGAGCGTTGGACTAGTAACCGAAAGGTTGCAAGTTCAAATCCCCGAGCTGACAAGGTACATCTGTCGTTCTGCCCCTGAACAGGCCCCTGAACAGGCAGTTCACTGTTCCTAGGCCGTCATTGAAAATAAGAATTTGTTCTTAACTGACTTGCCTAGTAAAATAAAGGTAAAATTAAAATATAATTTGTCATGTTTACATTAAGAATTATGTTTATATCTGAAATCTTGTGTGTAGAGGATATGACAAATACATGGATACAAATTGATTCTGGGGTTAGGGATGGGTGTGTATGTTCTAGAACAATAACCGGAAAGGTCAGAGTTGATGACAATGGTGTAATTTATGGGGAAAGCATTTAACAATATTGCTGATGTTGATGTTTCAGATGCAGAAGATTAACACACATACGTTAACATCTCCACATCCCGAGTGTCCCTTGTCTTGTGTTCTGTTGCTAATGATTTCAGTCAATTCCAGGCCCCTTAACCTTTTAGTTTTAAGACCATTCGGGAGGAGCTAGACAGCCACCACACAGGCCAGCATTGAAATTCTGCATGTATTGTCTCCCAAATGGTGCAGCGATCTTAGGCACTGCATCGCTACAGACCAAGGTTCGATCCCAGGTGGTTTCACAACCCACAGTCACCGGGAGTCCCATAGGGCGGCACACAATTGGCCCAGCCTCGTACGGATTAGGGGAGGGTTATGGCCTCTGGGGCTTTATTTGGCTCATAGTGCTTTAGCGACTCCTTGTAGCGGGCCGGGCATCCGCTGGTTGCCTTGCTACCATCCCTATGGTAACAGATACTGTATGCTCAGCACAGTCCAAGCTGATCATTACCCTGCCAGAGAATGGGGAATATTCTAGAAGGGGACAGGTGATGTGGAACGGGGAGAGGGCTGGACACAGAATAAGTAACCTAAAATAGCCGTTATCCTTGTCGAACCAATGGGATGCCTGGCTTAGCAGTTGGCATGGTGATGTCACCACCTTTCAAGTCCTTGGTAAGGTTTGTGTGGCCTTCTTCGGTGTCTTGGCTCTACAAACATTCAGCTGTATTCATTCTCTTGCGCTCAGTTTGTATGCATGTGTCTGTGAATGTATATGTGTGTGAGTGTGTATTGAACTTCATGTGTTGAGCTGGATTAGCTAGCCTCTTCTGCATTGTGCATCTCGTGCTGAGAATACTCAACTGGGCTGCTGTGAAGCATTGGCTCTTGAGGGACAATGGTGTGGGTCAAGAGAGTCTCTCTCTTGCTCCTTCTGCTGGCTGTGAGATGCGTAGCACTGGAAGAACCCAAGAAGAATGAATGTGTTGGTGGACATCCAGGAATACCAGGAGACCCAGGCCACAATGGAATGCCAGGCCGAGATGGACGAGATGGGTTCAGAGGTGACAAGGGTGATCGAGGTAAGACAAAGGCACAACGTCCTCAGTTAAATAGGTCTCAATAGAAACCAGCATTTCTGGTCCACGCTAATGAGTTTTTGAAAGTTCTTTATTAATTAAAGGTGAAATCGGCATCACTGGACCAACTGGACAGAGTGGCCCCAAAGGAGACAAAGGGGAGCTGGGTAATACTGTATTTTATAATCAAAAATACTTTGTACAGTTATCACTACTGGCTTTCTCTGATAGACAATATAAACACAATTCCTTTATCCTTGCATTTGCAGGTACAGCTGGTCTGGCAGGAATTAAGGGCAGACGTGGTGAGAATGGAGAGAAGGGGCCACCGGGGAAGATGGGGCCCCAAGGAGTCTCAGGGCCCATAGGCCTAAAGGGCCAGAAGGGGGAGCTCGGGTTACCAGGAATCCAGGGACCGAAAGGGGATTTGGGGCCTCTGGGACCTGAAGGGCAGAAGGGGGAGATTGGGCTCCAGGGGGACCGAGGCATCCAGGGGCCCTTGGGAACTCCAGGCCGACCAGGACCGAAGGGAAACCTCGGCCCCCCAGGGTTCAAAGGCAACATTGGTTACCGCGGAGAGCGAGGGAATCTGGGCGAGACAGGGGAGAAGGGAGAGAAGGGGGACACATTCTTCATCCCAAAAAGTGCATTCTCAGTGGGTCTAACCGAATACACCAAACTCCCACCGGCTAACGCACCGATCAGGTTTGACAAGGTGATTTACAACCGGCAGGACCATTATGACCCACAGACCGGACGGTTCACCTGCGTGGTGGCTGGGGCCTACTACTTTACCTACCACATCACTGTGTTCTCCCGTAATGTAAAAGTAGCATTAGTGAGAAACGGGGTGAAGGTGATTCACACCATGGATAACTACCAGAGCAGTGAGGACCAGGCGGCAGGTGGGACTGTGTTGCACCTGGAGAAAGGGGACAAGGTGTGGCTGCAGGTGGCTGGAGGAGAGCTCTTCAACGGGCTGTTTGCTGATGAAGATGATGATACAACATTCTCTGGGTTCCTTCTCTTTGGTGCAGAATAGGGGTTAGGTCCACATGGCTCAGTGAAGTAACACAGGAAATTTACAATACCGCCTGTTACATATGAGGTTAATATGACTTTAATATGGAGTTAAGATGACTTTGATAAGTCGTTCACATGACGTTAATAGCCTATCGTATACAGTAATTTTAGGCAATGACAAAAGCATTGTTTAAATGGTTTGTTATCAAATATGAACATAAACGAAACAACAATTTGTGTGTAAGATCATCTCTCTGATAACTCGGCAAACTATGACAGATTTCCTGTGACGTGTTCTTGTATCTTGTTTGATTTCAATAAAATTTCATACACTGTAAACAGTTTTCTGTCTTCTAATTTACTCCTATGTACAAAGTAGTCGGGTACACATTTGTGAAGAATATATCAGCTGGTGTAATGTGATATACATTTCTGGGTGCGGACATTAATAAAAAACACTTAGGCATGAGGAAACAGGCTGAGCTTTGCAATACTACCAACAACTGGAAGGTCCTGTACTTTTTCAAAGGCATGCCAAATGTCAGTGCCAGAAATGACGTCCGAAGAAGACGCTCGCATTTATTAATCGACAGCAGTTTTTTTTACAATGGAGAGCAACCTACTATGGGCGTGCTTTACTGCCGTGGTCATGTTTTGTTTAACTGTGATTGGCTGTAGGAGGTGTGGTTCTTTTGCGGTCAGGCCACCACAAAAACGGAGAAAAACGTATTTTGAGTGAATTTGGGGTCGTCACTAGTTACCACAACCACAATGTCTTAACCCCGACTACTTTTTACAATTTCTGGTCTGTGTGATTTTAAATCTAACTTTAACCCTAATCACACTGCTAACCATATGCCTAACCCTAACCTTAAATTAAGACCAAAAAGCTAATTTTAGATTGTATAAATGTTTACGATATAGCCAATTTAGACTTTGTGGCTGTGGTAACTAGTGTAAACCCGTGAAGGTCGAACGCAAACTCCACCCCCAAGCAATCACCGCAACAAGTGTACTGATGCTGCTCACCGAAACGACAGCTCGAGCTGCCAATAATCGACCAGCCTCACACACTTGAGTACCAAAGGACTCTGAGTTTGCTAGAACAACTGTTTAAGTTATTGACTCCCTCTTTTTCCATTTATTCGTTTGAATAACCAACGCCGGATGTTTTCTCGCCCGCGACCTTTTACCAAGCCAGCTTTCAGTAAATCTTTTAGAATTTATCGGTTAGCTAGCCAGCTAACTAGCCTACTGTTTGATGTTGCAATTAGTCATTTGTCACGAGATGTTGCAAGCCAGTTTATCAAACAGCAGCCTGCTACTTCCGACATGTTTTCGTGTGTAATCATCGATTGCAGGACCCAAAATACATTTGGACCTTGAAGTAGCTTGCTAACTCTTTTAGTAAAGTGTTTATCGATTATGGCTATCTAATCAACAAACAGCTACTGCTCTGTTGATGAGAAATACCGGTGGCACAGGACAACATCGACTATGAGAAGGGTAAGTTATTAAGCAAACGTAACCAAATTGCAGATGAATGTAATATCAATTTGTTGCATCATAAACAAATGTATGGCTAATATGAATCTGGCCAACTTTTTTTGTGAATATAAATGTCATTCACAGTCAATATTGATCAAATCCGTTTGGGTTCTAGTATTGATTTGTTCCTTTAACGTTAACTCAAAAGAGGGGGGTTATTTTAGGGCATTACTCCCCTGGTTGTTATAGTGATGTGGGAGATGCCATTATTTGGGTGCTGTGGGGGTCTCGGTCAACTACAAAGTAAGAGGGTTATGCTGAAACTAAGTTAATTAAATACACAAATAAATAAGCACTTTTTCATCTGGTGTTTTGCTGGCTTATGGGAAAGAACAGGAACATAATCGCCTTTACCATCTTATTCTCCAGCTCTTTTTCAATTTTCAACATTCCCTGTTACTTCCTTTTCATTATGGATTAATAGCTGTAGTAGATTGTTTTCCAGAGGTATATGTTTTTGTAAGCTTCCGACTAGTACGTGCTCATACACCAGGGAGGTCGAATACCAGACCAGTTCTATCTCTATGGATGGAACGCCAGGTGCAGGGGCACATTCAGGCAAGGGTTCTTTCTATACGGTGTCAGGGGAAGCGCTTCATGTCAGCTAGATGTTCTGTTGTTCAGTAGTATATCTGAACATGTCACACAAACTTTGCTATTTAATTCAAGTATTCAAATATACTGAACAAAATTATACACGCTACATGCAACAATTTCAGTTCATATAAGGAATTTAGTCAATTTAAATGAATAAATGAGGTCCTAATCTATGGATTTCACATGACTGGGCAGGAGCAAAGCCACGGGTGGGCCTGGGCTGAGGAGCCAGGCCCAGCCAATCAGAATGAGTTTTTTTCCCTACAAAAAGCTTTATTACAGACAAAAATACTCCTCAGCACCTGCCTGACGATCCCGCAGGTGAAGAAGCCAGATGTGGAGGTCCTCTGCTTGTGTGGTTGCACGTGGTCTGCGGTTGTGAGACGGGTTGGATGTGACTTATGGTACAGAAATCAACATGAAATTATCTGGCTACTGCTCTGGTGAACATTCCTGCAGTCAGCATGCTGGCGTTGTGACAAAACTGCACATTTTACAGTGGCCTTTTATTGTCCCCAGCACAAGGTGCACCTGTGTAATTATCATGCTATTTAATCAGCTTCTTGATATGCCACACCTGTCAGTTAGATGAATTATCTTGACAAAGGATTAAATGCTAACTAACAGGGATGTAAACAAATTTGTGTGCACAATTTGAGAGAAGTACGTTTTTTGTGCATATGGGCATTTTCTGGGATCTTGTATTTTAGCTCATGAAACATGGGACAAGCATTTTACATGTTGCGTTTATATTTTTGTTAAAGTGTATTTTCACTGGTGTAGGAGACTGTTTCTGTTTCACACAGTATATCCACTTGTCACAGGAGTGGTGGTTACATGGAGTTCTTATGTCTGAACTTTGCCTCATATAAATGTCCTTGTTCTCAGAGAAGCTTATGTCAAAGGTCTATCAGTGGGATTGATTTGATACCCTGCTATAACTGGCTCTGTGTCATCCTGGAAAGAGGTTGCCTGGGCCCCTCAAGGGTTAGTAACTTCACCCCACACTAACTATATGTGCAGTGTCCCAGACCCGTTTTACTGTCTGCTATTTGTATGTGGAATGTTAGTGTCTTGTTAGGTCAGATATTTGTTTGTGTAGCATTCCTACAAGTCCTAGTGTTCATAGTAGCGTCTTGTCCTCTGTTAGCTGTGGTTGGTGTTGGGTTTCCCATTCAGGGCTTTCTGACAGACTATATCAGGTGAGTGAATGAATGAGACAGACACTCTCTACCCAATACCTGGCTTCCCACGATCAAAGGGGGGTGCGGTCTCTCTCAGTATGCCCTCTGTCATTGGACAAAAAGAAGGGGAACTGGGCCGTTGTGAGATATTAGACTTCAACAAGCTGGCAACATGCAACAGGTGCCTAGTTAGGAGGGTGTAATGTTACAGAACATTCAGACAGAACTAGGCTAAAATGTGTAGATAAAATAGAAATTGTACTTTGCTTCAGAGAATAGACTATCGTGTCAGCTGCTCTATACAGGACACTTATCTGCAACATCCTGAATGTCAAGGAGTAGGCCACTGCTTGTTAGCACACAGGACTCGGCCTGGTGCTCGTCAGACTAGTCACCAGAAATGCCAAACAACTGTGCAATAGGAGATCCTGGTGTGTCTACAGAGATTAGTGAATCTGAACAGCACCAGGTTTAGGATGATTCTGGTGAACAAGCACAAAGACATGGCTGCCAGGTCCCAATCTCTGGAAATCACTTTCTCAGAATGTACATGGGGTTTGGTTCTGTTGCATAGGCTAGGTGAGTTAGACAGTGTAACGGTTAAAAAGACCAGACTATCTGATGGGAGGAAAGTGCATTCTTCTGTCTTCCTCTTTCCCTCCCCAATAGTAGATCAATCTACTATTAACACTGAGCAGGCTCTCTGTGTGAGCTAGAGATTCCATCAGATTCCTTGTATAGATGGCATCCAGCGATAGTAGTTAGTATTCATCTTTATATAGCCTAGTAACACACATGGTTCTAAATTCCATGTGATCTTACATGGATCCACCAATATGATGGAACAATCACATTATCCATTCCAATAATCTGGAGTCTAGAGTGGGTTTTCAGCAGCTGTAGAGTGGTCGTAAGGCTTCCCTGATTTAAGAGTACTATAATGTATTACTAACTCCTAGTGTATGTTGCTGACTAGTAGTCTTAATGGCTGCACTGTAGATGAAACCAGTGCTGCACAGACTGGTATAGCCTGCTTAATCAGATTATTCCTGGGGGAGGAACACACACACAGATGCATGCCGGACGGGGCTTGGTGATAGGAGCCATGCGTGTTTCCTTCAACATTTCCTCAGAGAAACTCAGCTTCTCTTTGGACCACAGACTGGTGAGTTTTACACACACACAAAAAGAAGCGCCCTCTGTGTAGTGTCAAGCCCGAAAGTCTCCTACATGCGTATCAGCGTGGCTAACATGGAAGGTCTTCTACATGCGTATCAGCGTGGCTAACATGGAAGGTCTTCTACATGCGTATCAGCGTGGCTAACATGGAAGGTCTTCTACATGCGTATCAGCGTGGCTAACATGGAAGGTCTTCTACATGCGTATCAGCGTGGCTAACATGGAAGGTCTTCTACATGCGTATCAGCGTGGCTAACATGGAAGGTCTCCTACATGCGTATCAGCGTGGCTAACATGGAAGGTCTTCTACATGCGTATCAGCGTGGCTAACATGGAAGGTCTTCTACATGCTTATCAGAATGACTGACATAGGTCTTCTACATGCGTATCAGCGTGACTGACATAGGTCTTCTACATGCGTATCAGCGTGGCTAACATGGAAGGTCTTCTACATGCGTATCAGCGTGGCTAACATGGAAGGTCTTCTACATGCGTATCAGCGTGGCTAACATGGAAGGTCTTCTACATGCTTATCAGAATGACTGACATAGGTCTTCTACATGCGTATCAGCGTGACTGACATAGGTCTTCTAGGTCTTCTACATGCGTATCAGCGTGGCTAACATGGAAGGTCTCCTACATGCGTATCAGCGTGGCTAACATGGAAGGTCTTCTACATGCGTATCAGCGTGGCTAACATGGAAGGTCTCCTACATGCGTATCAGCGTGGCTAACATGGAAGGTCTCCTACATGCGTATCAGCGTGACTGACATAGAAGGTCTCCTACATGCGTATCAGCGTGGCTAACATGGAAGGTCTTCTACATGCGTATCAGCGTGGCTAACATGGAAGGTCTTCTACATGCGTATCAGCGTGGCTAACATGGAAGGTCTTCTACATGCGTATCAGCGTGGCTAACATGGAAGGTCTTCTACATGCGTATCAGCGTGGCTGACATAGAAGGTCTTCTACATGCGTATCAGCGTGGCTGACATAGAAGGTCTTCTACATGCGTATCAGCGTGGCTAACATGGAAGGTCTTCTACATGCGTATCAGTGTGGCTAACATGGAAGGTCTTCTACATGCGTATCAGCGTGGCTAACATGGAAGGTCTCCTACATGCGTATCAGCGTGGCTAACATGGAAGGTCTCCTACATGCGTATCAGCGTGGCTAACATGGAAGGTCTTCTACATGCGTATCAGCGTGGCTAACATGGAAGGTCTTCTACATGCTTATCAGCGTGACTGACATAGGTCTTCTACATGCGTATCAGCGTGACTGACATAGGTCTTCTACATGCGTATCAGCGTGACTGACATAGGTCTTCTACATGCGTATCAGCGTGGCTGACATAGAAGGTCTCCTACATGCGTATCAGCGTGGCTAACATGGAAGGTCTTCTACATGCGTATCAGCGTGGCTAACATGGAAGGTCTTCTACATGCGTATCAGCGTGGCTAACATGGAAGGTCTTCTACATGCGTATCAGCGTGGCTAACATGGAAGGTCTTCTACATGCGTATCAGCGTGGCTAACATGGAAGGTCTTCTACATGCGTATCAGCGTGGCTGACATAGAAGGTCTTCTACATGCGTATCAGCGTGGCTGACATAGAAGGTCTTCTACATGCGTATCAGCGTGGCTGACATGGAAGGTCTTCTACATGCGTATCAGCGTGGCTAACATGGAAGGTCTTCTACATGCGTATCAGCGTGGCTAACATGGAAGGTCTTCTACATGCGTATCAGCGTGGCTAACATGGAAGGTCTTCTACATGCGTATCAGCGTGGCTAACATGGAAGGTCTTCTACATACGTATCAGCGTGGCTAACATGGAAGGTCTTCTACATACGTATCAGCGTGGCTGACATGGATGGGATAAACTATTCTTTCACAATTTCAATAAGTTCTAGTGTGTTAAGTTATTTACCCTGAACGTGTTTGTCTCTGGTCAGGATAGCACTCTTAAGCCTGGCTATCTAGATTCGATCACTCCAATAACAACAGACAATCCTTATGTACATATTCCTTATCCCCTTACACTGTGTATAAGACAGTAGTTTTGGAATTGGTAGTTAGATTACTTGTTGGTTATCACTGCATTGTCGGAACTAGAAGCACAAGCATTTCGCTACACTCGCATTTAACATCTGCTAACCATGTGTATGTGACAAATAAAATTTGATTTGATTTGATTTGAACCTGAAAACGAGCAGGCTGAGCAGCTTACCATAGAATCATGGCAGTGTTAGTGCTTTTGGGGAGGTTCTGTCTGTTCCATGGCTTAGCTACCAATTTAGAGAACTGTTAGAGAAGTGCCTTTCCCTTCATATTCTCTGTCTAGCCGTCTATTTTAACTATCCTTTATATTTCTGCCCAATTAGCCATAGCCTGGCCTGGGGCAAGACAACTCTGCTCTGTGTAGGTGAATTGGGGACTGGAGTTCACTAATGATTACAGGTTTATGACCCCTTACATAAGACTGACTTACCAACCCAAAGAGAAGGAAGTTGATGACCAAGAGATGTGCGCCTCCACTCCTGTTCCATATCGCAGGGTTTCCCACTGTGTAGTGCTAGGGTGTGTGTGTGTGTGTAGATCTACACAGTATCTGTGTCTTCTACAGTATGTGTGTATGTTTTTCATTATACTGTGAACCTCTTTAGTATATCTGTGAGTGTAGCCCCAGCCCTCCTCTCTCTGAGACTCTAATCAGAGGTTGGCTCCAGCTGGCAGCCGTGTGGGGGGGCTCCTCTGCTCTCCTCTCTCTGAGCTCTTAATTAACTCTGGTCCTGAGAGCCAGAGCACCATTTGCTCCCAGACTTCACATGCAACCATGCGAGAACACTGACCTGACCTGCATATTGACCTTCCATATGGTTGAAGCGTAACTTATAGTAAAAATCCACCCCAAACCATTTCTTCCTTTAATGTACAGTTTTAAATAACACTGTGAGAACAATATTTTTGGTGAACAAATGTTTATTTTTGTAGTTATAATAAGATTGGTAACATGGGAAATCGTTGTGGAAATCTGCAGCTCAATTCAACTACATCATCCATGATGCAATGCTCTCTCTATGGGCTGACTGGCTAACAACGGCAGATATACAGTGCATTCGGAAACTATTCAGACCCCTTGACTTTTTCCATATTTTGTTATGTTACAGCCTTATTTTAAAATTGATTAAATAGTTTTTCCCTCATCAATCTACACACAATACCCCATAATGTTCAAGCAAAAACCTTTAAAAAATAGTTTCATTTGCAAACATTTTTAAAAAAACAATCACATTTACATACGTATTCAGACCTTTTTCTCAGTACTTTGTTAACACCTTTGGCAGCTTTTACAGCCTCAAGTCTTCTTGGGTATGACGCTACAAGCTTGGCACACCTGTATTTGGAGTTTCTCACCATTCTTTGTAGATCCCTTCAAGCTCTGTCAAGTTGGATGGGGAGCATCGATACACAGCTATTTTCAGGTCTCTCCAGAGATGTTCGATCGGGTTCAAGTCCGGGCTCTGGCTGGGCCACTCAAGGACATTGAGAGACTTGTCCCGAAGCCTCCCTGACCAAGGCCCTTTTCCCCCGTTTGGCCGGGCGGCCAGCTTCTAAGAAGAGTCTTGGTGGTTCCAAACTTCTTCATTTAAGAATGATGGAGGCCACTGTGTTCTTGGACCTTCAGTGCTGAATACATTTTTTGGTATCCTTCCCCAGATCTGTGCCTCGACGCAATCCTGTCTCGGAGCTCTACAGACAATTTGTTCGACCTCATGGCTTGGTTTTTGCTCTAACATGCACTGTCAACTTTGGGACCTTTTTTATATAGACAGGTGTATGCCATTCCAAATCATGACAAATCAATTGAATTTACCACAGATGGACTCCAAGTTGAAGAAACATCTCAAGGATGATCAATGGAAGCAGAATGCACCTGAGCCCAATTTCAAGTCTCATAGCAAAGGGTCTGAATACTTGTGTAAATAAGGCATTTCTGTTTATTTTTAACAAATTTGCAAAAATGTCTAAACATGTTTTCGTAGATTAATGAGGAACATTTTAGATATATATTTTAGAATGGCTGTAACGTAACAAAAAGGGGAATGGGTCTGATTAGTTTCCGAATGCACTGTACTTTTGAGGAGATGGGGAAACATTGCCCATGCTACATCAATTGGCGGCGCGGTGCATTCTGAACAATTCTGGGTCAAGGAGAGCTCTCCTTCAAGGAGTAAATGGAGTCTTGGGCGCTAGCTCAATAACCCAACATTAGCACATTGTTTTCAACGAGAAGTACAACACTGAATCTTTTCCGAGATGTGAGAATGAATTTGCTATCTGTAGGATCGTATAGCTTTGGAATCGTGACATTGCGTACTTTCGAGGATAATAGGCACGTTTCTTGACTGTGAGAAGGGATCGCATGACACAACGTGATTGGTTAATGTCATATGTTCCTTCATTCATTCCTATCTCCTTTAAATAATATCTCTGGCAACTGCACCATGCAATGCACCTCGCACTAAAGAGGCAGACAAATAGGAAAAATACCCTCCTGTTAAATGACACATTTCTCAAGCTAGGATAATATCGCAAAAATATGATCAATGGCTCATTCAAGAGAAGACATCCACCTGAGTTATGACATTGGCCAGTATTGAAATCTGACATGTATGATAGACTTTTTTTTGCGATCTAAAAGTTGTAGTCCCATTAACTTCCAGTGTAGTGATAGCGACTTCAGTGTTATGTGATACTGTGAACCATCAGATCCTCCTCTCCACCCTCTCCGAGTTGGGCATCTCCGGCGCGGCCCACGCTTGGATTGCGTCCTACCTGACAGGTCGCTCCTACCAGGTGGCGTGGCGAGAATCTGTCTCCTCACCACGCGCTCTCACCACTGGTGTCCCCCAGGGCTCTGTTCTAGGCCCTCTCCTATTCTCGCTATACACCAAGTCACTTGGCTCTGTCATAACCTCACATGGTCTCTCCTATCATTGCTATGCAGACGACACACAATTAATCTTCTCCTTTCCCCCTTCTGATGACCAGGTGGCGAATCGCATCTCTGCATGTCTGGCAGACATATCAGTGTGGATGACGGATCACCACCTCAAGCTGAACCTCGGCAAGACTGAGCTGCTCTTCCTCCCGGGAAGGACTGCCCGTTCCATGATCTCGCCATCACGGTTGACAACTCCATTGTGTCCTCCCAGAGCGCTAAGAACCTTGGCGTGATCCTGGACAACACCCTGTCGTTCTCAACTAACATCAAGGCGGTGGCCCGTTCCTGTAGGTTCATGCTCTACAACATCCGCAGAGTACGACCCTGCCTCACACAGGAAGCGGCGCAGGTCCTAATCCAGGCACTTGTCATCTCCCGTCTGGATTACTGCAACTCGCTGTTGGCTGGGCTCCCTGCCTGTGCCATTAAACCCCTACAACTTATCCAGAACGCCGCAGCCCGTCTGGTGTTCAACCATCCTAAGTTCTCTCACGTCACCCCGCTCCTCTGCTCTCTCCACTGGCTTCCAGTTGAAGCTCGCATCCGCTACAAGACCATGGTGCTTGCCTACGGAGCTGTGAGGGGAACGGCACCTCAGTACCTCCAGGCTCTGATCAGGCCCTACACCCAAACAAGGGCACTGCGTTCATCCACCTCTGGCCTGCTCGCCTCCCTACCACTGAGGAAGTACAGTTCCCGCTCAGCCCAGTCAAAACTGTTCGCTGCTCTGGCTCCCCAATGGTGGAACACACTCCCTCACGACGCCAGGACAGCGGAGTCAATCACCACCTTCCGGAGACACCTGAAACCCCACCTCTTTAAGGAATACCTAGGATAGGATAAAGTAATCCTTCTCACCCCCCTTAAAATATTTAGATGCACTATTGTAAAGTGGCTGTTCCACTGGATGTCATAAGGTGAATGCACCAATTTGTAAGTCGCTCTGGATAAGAGCGTCTGCTAAATGACTTAAATGTAAATGTATGTAATACCTACCGGATTTCTGCCTGCTTGAATGCCGGTACACATGAAAACATAACATAAAATGACCCAGGGAATCGATGGAACATAACTCAGAGATGCACAAAGACAATATAAGATTCAAAATAAATGGGTGAACCTTTCCTTTTATGTAGACCTAGATAGTGCTGTAGTATGATTGACGTAAGAGGGTGGCTAGTACAGTAGGAGGTTTCACTGTCTTATGCAGCTTATTGTTCTGGCCAGGGTAAAACTACACACACTCATTTTGTTGATCACTAGATTTGAAGTACTGGCAGGCAGAAACTCCAACTCTTTTGAAACAGAAACCTGTGCTCTATCCTGCCAAGTGTAGCAGGTCCCAACTGGGTTGTGAATGTTGGTGCTAGGTATAGGGGTAGTGTGCATTGTGCAAGATCTGATGAGTTTGAGATAATACATTGACTAGAGGACAGCCCTAGTGTGCCTGTTCAGTGCTAGAGTAGTCTCTTTCATTCACCAACCTTGTGTGTTACTGGAGTACCTAGAAGCCTTCAAGGGTTGTATGCAAGGCTAGTACAAGTAGAGTAGGAATGGTGAAAGTGCTTTTCTGTTTACAGTAGTGGTCAGAGTGAGTGAGGGGAGCGAGGTTGGTGAACTGTCAACAGAGAAGGTGTAGCATTGAGATAATCCATATGGTGGAAGAGAATGCTAACAGCACATGATCTAACTCTCACTCACTGGAGCTAGAGATGGAGTGGAAAAGCTAGACACAGGCAGTCTAATCTATGATAGGCAAGTTAGGTCCTCCATGTAGTATGAACTTTTGCCATTAAGTTTGTATTTGATTAAAAGGTCTATAGCAGAGCCACTGTGTGATCAGTTGGGTCTGTGTGAAACTACTCAGATCTCAGGATGGAGAAGCAGAGATCACTCCCTCTCACCTCTCTCTGTCTGCCAAATCTGGAGAAAATGGGCAATTTGTTGCATTAATCACAATGGATTAGTGATTCTCATTGCTTAGTCATGCTCACAAAACCCCTCATCAAAGACTGGCCTGCATTAATCGCTGCCCTACACACACACACACACACACACGCGCTTACACTGAGGCCCGCTGCTCCTTGGCCGTAGAAAATATACACCGTCAAGGAGAAATGTACACTGAACTAAAATATAAACGTGACATGCAACAGTTTCTAAGATTTTACTAAGTTACAGTTCATATAAGGAAATCAGTTAATTCAAGTAAATACATTTAAGCCCTCATCTATGGATTTCAAATGACTGGGAATTGAGATATGCATCTGTTGGTCACAGATTCATTACATTTATTTTAAAGGTAGGGGCTTGGATCAGAAAACCAGTCAGTATCTGGTGTGACCACCATTTGCCTCATGCAGCATGACATATCTGCTTCGCATAGATCAGGCTGTTGATTGTGTTCTGTGGAGAAATTAACCATGTCGCGGATATTGCAAAGAAACTACTTCTTTGCGCGCTTTGAGGACAATACAGTGCCACCGACACGGCCCACTACCAAAGACTGTGGGCTCTCCTTCTGTGGCTGACGTGAGTAAAACATTTAAACGTGTTAACCCTCGCAAGGCTGCCGGCCCAGACGGCTGTCCCCACATGCTTCAAGATGGTCACCATTGTTTCTGTTCCCAAGAAATCTAAGGTAACTGAACTGGCTATCGTCCCGTAACACTCACTTCTGCCATCATGAAGTGCTTTGAGAGACTAGTCAAGGATCATATCACGTCCACCTTATCTGTTACCCTAGACCCAGTCCAATTTGCTTACTGCCCCAATAGGTCCACAGACGATGCAATCGCCTGCACACTGCCCTATCCCATCTGGACAAGAGGAATACCTATGTATAATGATGTTCATTGACTACAGCACCATAGTACCCTCAACTCATCATTAAGCTTAAGACCCTGGGTCTCGAACCTGCCTTGTGCAGCAGGGTCTTTGACTTCCTGACGGGCCGCCCCCAGGTGGTGATGTTAGGAAACATCTCCACTCCACTGATCCTCAACACTGGGGCCCCACAAGGATGCTTTCTCAGCCCTCTCCTGTACTCCCTGTTCACCCGCCTCCAACTCAATCGTCAAGTTTGTCGACGACTACAGTGGTAGGCTTGATTACCAACAACGACAAGACAGCCTACAGGGAGGAGGTGAGGTGTCAGGAAAATAACCTCTCACTCAATGTCACCAAAAGAGATGATCGTTGACTTCAGGAAACAGCAGAGGGAGAACTCCCTTATCCACATCGACGGGACAGCAGTGAAGGTGGAAAGTTTTAAGTTCCTCGGTGTACATATCACTGACAAACTGAAATGGTCCAAGCACACAGACAGTGTGGTGAAGAAGGTGCAAAAGTGCCTCTACAACCTCAGGAGGCTGAAAAAATCTGTCTTGTCACCTGAAAACCCTCACTAACTTTTACAGGTGCACAATTGAGAACATCCTGTCACTGCTTGGTACGGCAACTGCACCGCCCACAACCACAAGGTTCTCCAGAGGGTGGTGCGGTCTGCACAACACATCACTGGGGGCAAACTAAACTGCCCTCCAGGACACCTACACCACCCGATGTCACAGGTAGCCTTCCACAACCTTCCCACAATAAGTTGGGTGAATTTTGTCCCATTTCCTCCTGACAGAGCTGGTGTAACTGAGTCAGGTTTGTAGGCCTCCTTGCTCGCACACGCTTTTTCAATTCTGCCCACAAATTTTCTATGGTATTGAGGTCAGGGCTTTGTAATGGCCACTCCAATACCTTGACTTTGTTGTCCTTAAGCCATTTTCCCACAACTTATGCTTGGGGTCATTGTTCATTTGGAAGACCCATTTGCGACCAAGCTTTAAATTCCTGACTGATGTCTTGAGATGTCGCTTCAATATATCCACAATTTTCCCTACCTCGTGATGCCATCTATTTTGTGAAGTGCACCAATCTTTGTCCCCATGTGCAGTTGCAAACCATAGTCTGGCTCTTTTATGGAGGTTTTGGAGCAGCGGCTTCTTCCTTGCTGAGCAGTCTTTCAGGTTATGTCGATATAGGACTCGTTTTACTGTGGATATAGATACTTTTGTACCTGTTTCCTCCAGCGTCTTCACAAGGTCCTTTGCTGTTGTTCTGGGATTGATTTGCACTTTTTGCACCAAAGTACGTTCATCTCTAGAAGACAGAACGCACCTCCTTCCTGAGCGTTATGATGGCTGTGTGGTCCCATGGTGTTTATAATTGCATACTATTGTTTGTACAGATGAACGTGGTACCTTCAGGTGTTTGGAAATTGCTCCCAAGGATGAACCAGACTTGTGGAGGTCTACAATTTGTTTTATGAGGTCTTGGCTGATTTCTTTTGATTTTCCCATGATGTCAAGCAAAGAGGCACTGAGTTTGAAGGTAGGCCTTGAAATACATCCACATCTCCAATTGACTCAAATTATGTCAATTAGCCTATCAGAAGCTTCTAAAGCCATGACATAGCTGTTTAAAGGCACAGTCAACTTAGTGTATGTAAACTTCAGACCCACTGGAGTTGGGAATAAGTGAAATAATCTCTCTGTAAACAATTGTTGGAAAAATGACTTGTCATGCACAAAGTAGATGTCCAAACCGACTTGCCAAAACTATAGTTTGTTAACAAGAAATTTGTGGAGTGGTGGAAAAACTAGTTTTAATGACTCCATCCGAAGTGTATGTAAACTTCCGACTTAAACTATATATACTGTATCCTTCACTATCTATTGCATCCTAGCCACTTTGTCACTGCTCATCCATATATTTTATACTTATATATTCTCATCCCATTCCTTTACTAAATTGTGTGTATTAGGTTTTGTTGTGTAAATTGTTAGATACTGCTGTGCTGTTGAATCTAAGAAGCATATACAGTTCACTACCCTCGCAATAACATTTGCTAACCATGTGTATGTGACCAATAGAATGTTGTCCCACTCCTCTTCAATGGCTTTGTGAAGTTGCTGGATATTGGCGGGAACTGGAACACACTGTCGTACATGTAGATCCAGAGCATCTCAAACGAGCTTAATGGGTGACGTGTCTGAGTATGCAGACTATGAACTGGGACATGTTCAGCTTCCAGGAATTGTGTACAGATCCTTGCGACATGGGGCCGTGCATTATCATGCTGAAACATTAGGTGGTGGTGGCGGATGAATGGCACGACAATGGGCCTCAGGATCTCATCACTTGTGCTCATTGTCCGTAGCTTATGCCTGCCCATACCATAACCCCACCACCACCATGGGGCACTCTGTTCACAATGTTGACATCAGCAAACCGCTCGCCCACACGATGACATGGACGCTGTCTGCCATCTGCCCGGTACAGTTGAAACCGGGATTCGTCCGTGAAGAGCACATTTCTCCAGCGTGGCAGGTGAGTATTTGCCAACTGAAGTCGGTTACGATGCCACACTGCAGTCAGGTCAAGACCCTGGTGAGGATGATGCGCTTCCCTGAGACAGACAGTCTCAGACAGTTTGCAGAAATGATTTGGTTGAGCAAAAACACAGTTTCACCAGTTGTCCGGGTGTCTGGTCTCAGACAATCCCGCAAGTGAAGAAGCCGGCTGTGGAGGTCCTGGGCTGGTGTGGTTACACGTGGTCTGTGGTTGTGAGGCCGATTGGACGTAATGCCAAATTCTCTAAAACAATGTTGGAAGTGGTTTACGGTAGATAAATGAACATTGAATAATCTCGACAACAGCTCTGGTGGACATTCCTGTAGTCAGCATGCCAATTGCACGCTCCCTCAACTTGAGACATCTGTGGCGTTGTGTGACACAAGGGCACATTTTAGTGGCCTTTAATTGTCCCCAGCATAAGGTACAACTGTGTAATGATCATGCTGTTTAGTCAGCTTCTTGATATGCCACCTCAGGTGGATGGATTATCTTGGCAAAGGAGAAATGCTCGCTAACAGGGATGTAAACAAATTTGTGCACAACATTTGAGAGAAATAAGCTCTCTGTGCGTATGGAACATTTCTGGGATCTTTTATTTCAGCTCATGAAACATGGGACCAACACTTTGTTTCATTTATATTTTTGTTCAGTGTAGATAGGATAGCTGTCAGGGAGAAAGACTGCCAGACACCCTCTCTTTCTCGCTCTCATTCTTTCACTCACACACTCAAAGCTCAGAAACACATGCTGTTAACAAAAGAGCTAAATATATTTTTCTTGCACTCACATATATACAAAGATTTATGTTACTATACTAAGTCAGCAATAATACTGTACTCCACTCAAGATATATTTTATTCATACTTCACAGCAACATACGCATTTGCAGACTCATAAATGCATAATGTTATTGGCTAAACATTATACTGGTAGTGGCACCCATACATTTGTAGTAAACAAATAATTAGGCCTACTTTACTTTTCTGCATTACTCGTAGTGTTTCCTTGAATTACATTCTGAATCCGAATTGTGTTTTTTATGTCCGTCTAGCTGCTTCTGGTGTAAATCACTTCCTGAAAGGCCTTTTTCAAGTTAACAGTGTACCCCTCACTTGTGTGCCACCTTCAGGGCTGTGTGTATGGTAGCAGGCAGTCTAGTGTTAAAGATAAAGGCAACTCTGGCTATTTTGTACTAGTGTGCTTTAAGGATATGCTAAATAAACCACTGGATAGGCTATCCTAGTTAGCAGTTAATTTAGCCTTTCCTACTTAGCCTATTAGGCTAAATAAACTGCTGGATAGGCTAAATAAACTGCTAAATAGGATAGGCTAAATAAATCACTGGATAGGCTAAATAGAATAGGCGAAATAAACCACTGGATAGGCTAAATAGAACAGGCTAAATAAACTGATGGATAGGCTAAATAGAATAGGCGAAATAAACTGCTGGATAGTCTAAGTAGGCTAAATAAACTACTAAATAGGATAGGCTAAATAGAATAGGCTTAAAAGGATAGGCTAAATATACTGCGGGAAAGGTTAAATTAGGATAAGCTAAATATACTACTGGGCTGGCTAAATCAACTGCTGGCTAGGCTAAATAACCCGCTGGATATGATAAATAAAACTTCTGCGTAGGCTAAATAAACCGCTCTTATTTGCACAGGTTCCCTGTTTTTATAATGTTAATAAAGGGTAATAAAACATTTAAATCAAAGGGCCTTTTAAACGACCAAGGATACTGTAGTAAGAAGAGTAATATAAAGTGTTATATGTTATAAAACAAAACTCTCCTTCCAGATTCACATTAAGCTTCTCCAATCCAAAATTAAATCTAGAATCGGCTTCCTATTTCACAACAAAGCATCCTTCACTTGTGCTGCCAAAAATACCCTCGAAGTCATTAACAAAATAGCCTCCAACGCTCAACTCTGCAAACTGGATGTAGTCTATCACAGTGCCATCCGTTTGGTCACCAAAGCCCCATATACTACCCACCACTGTGACCTATATGCTCTCGTTGCCTGGTCCTTGCTTCATATTCGTTGCCAAACCCACTGGCTCCAGGTCATCTATAAGTCTTTGCTAGGTAAAGCCCCGCCTTATCTCAGCTCACTGGTCACCATAGCAACACCCATCCGTAGCACGTGCTCCAGCAGGTATATTTCACTGGTCATCCCCAAAGCCAACATCTTTCCTTCCAGTTCTCTGCTGTCAATGATTGGAACAAATTGCAAAAATCACTGAAGCTGGAGACTCATATCTCCCTCACTAACTTTAAGCATCAGCTGTCAGAGCAGCTTACCGATTATTGCACCTGTACACAGCCCATCTGTAAATAGCCCACCCAACTACCCCATCCCAATACTGTTAATTTTTGCTCCTTTGCACCCCAGTATGTCTACTTGCACATTCATCTTCTGCACATCTATCACTCCAGTGTTTAATAGCTAAATTGTAATTATTTTGCCACTATGGCCAGGGAGGTACCCCAATCTTACTACATTTGCACACACTGTATATAGACTTTTCTATTGTGTTATTGACTGTATGTTTGTTTATCCAATGTGTAACTCTGTGTTTTTTGTCGCACTGCTTTGCTTTATCTTGGCCAGGTCACAGTTGTTGTTCTCAACTGGCCTACCTGTTTAAATAAAATAAGTGTTACGTAACATGTCTTGTCTCTTTAGGCGGGGCAGAGCGATGCAGCCCTGTCTACCAGCGATGACTCCCTCTCCTGTCGCGATGGTCCCTCCACCAACCCTGACCTTCAACCTCGAGCCTGGCCCCGACCCCTCGGCGATCTTTACCCTACCCAAGGTCACGTGGAGAAGGCGGCACCCCCGTCCCTGCTGTCTGGGTGTGGTGCCCAGGTACAGCTTGTGACCTATGACCCCCACAATGAGGAGAGTAGACTGAACGGGCTCAACACGGACACCTGGTCCAGCCGAGTGATAGGCCACCCTGAGATGAAGCCCTACCCCTCCAGGATCATGAGGCTCTTCTCTACCCAGAGGAAGTGCACCGTTCCTGGGGACAGTCCGGGCACAACCAGGCCCTTCTCCTTCCAGGGCCCTCAATCCAGTGCCGGGGGCCCGCAGGCTTGGCCAGTCCTGTCAGGGCTTGCCGTCATGGGCTCCTTTAAGAAGCTGCGCTCCTCAGTGCTCCAAGGCATTCAGAACCGAGGGACAGCTAATCCGGATGGGGAGTACATCTCAGCAGCCAACCAGGGTGAATATAATGGAATGGTCACAACCAATCAGAGCTTAAGACTGAGGTGTGGGGAGGGCTATAGTGTGTCCAGTAGGGTGTCTATTGGCCAGCAGATGGCTGGGATGAGCCCTTATAGTTCTGAAAATGAAGAAGAGGAGGAAGTAGTAGATAAGGAAGATGGACTGCAGAGAAACACACGCTTTTCAAGGAGTATCCGGAGAGCATATGGGGCTGGGCGCATCTCACTGCTGGACACTGGGCAGAACGGGGAACGCGGGGAGGGTCCAGGACAGGGGGTTTCATCCAATCAGAGGCCAGGTTTAGGCTCCAGTTCAGGGTCTGAGGTGAACCTCCATTTGGAAGAGAGCGTCAACGTGCTGAGCAGACTAACCAAGAGTGCAGACAACCTACACCTTAAGGCCCCTTTCAGACGCAAAGCCCCTTCTCCCTCCTCAAATGACTCACCTGGTACCATTGGCTCTGTTGTGGCCAATGTGGGCCCCAGCATACAGAGATCAGCCAGTGCCTCGTCCGTGGACCTTAGGGACCGCAGCCAGAGCCCTGGTCGCCTTAGAAGTCCCCTAGGGGCCAGGGGCCACATGTTGAAGCTAGTGGGCAGCATGACTGACCTGACTGTGAGACGCAGGCCTAACCTGTCCCCCGTCACTTGCCCGGGCTCCCCCGTGACTCCCCTGTCCCCCCTCAGCCGTCTCCACGACGACTACTCCCGCCGTACACCCTGCCTTCCAGCCGGTGACCGTCAACGGCGGCCCTCGCCCGCCAGAACGAGGAACGTCACTCTGGTATCACTGGAACACACCCCAACCATCCACCCCCACCTCCAGGGAAGACCAGACCATGTCTTCAGTTTCCCAACCTATAGTGACCCTCTTGCTACAACCTCATCTCCCCTGAGGAGCAGTCTGTGTGAGGGGGGCAGGCCTCAGGAGGGACGGGGAGATGGGTGGAGAGCTCAGTGTGACTCCACTCCACTCCCTCAGGGGGAGCCATGTGAGAGCCACAGCAAACACCAGCCAGAGGTCAATGCAGAGGTCAAGACGGCACCAAAGCAGGTAAGATAATACTTTGATGCTCCAATCTGCTACACTGGCTCAGTCCTACTGGAATGTCTGGACTACTGATCTGACAGACATCAGGTGAAAGCGATTTACTGGTAGTGACATCTCATTCCTTTTTATTCAGCGGGCTCAAAGGGAAGCACAGTGAAAAGTCGTCATGGGGTGAAGGCAGACAGTCTCATCCTCATCAATTGGAGCAGAATGATTTGTTGTAAGGCCTTTATCGTAATAATTTGATCTTCTGGCATTGACCTTGTCTTGTGAAATGGAACGTAGTTGTGGAGATATCTGGTGGTTTATGAAGTGATCTTTGATTATGTCAGGTCTCTTAAAGTCATTTAGATAAGTGAGTGGAGGCGCGTGTTTCTAGCTAACCAAAGAATCCAACGCTTGCGTGCCCATGCCTAGTCCAAAGTTCCTGTCCAACATGATTGGTCAAGTCAGTTGTCAATCAGGCTTTACAGCCCAGCTGATTGGCCCCAGCCCTGTGTCACATCTACTGTCACTTTATCTGTGTCTCATAAGCGTCGGTCTAGTGAATTTGTCACCACTGTGATTGCGTGACTCCCAGCAGCCACAGCCCTAGCAGGGTCACGTGTCGGCCGGCTGTAGAGGCCGGCCAATCTGAAGGAACAGAACAGGCACAGTTAATTATTAGGTATTGTTTATGATTGGTGGTGGGATTGGTTGCATAAGCAAGCAATCTGTTCCAGTGTGCTGTGGCAGGCTGGTTATCAGTAAGAGCAATGCTGTCCCCTCCCTTCCCCACTCTGCCCTCAACAACAGGCAGGCAGGCAGGCCACCGGGACAAAGTCCACTAGTCACGCTGGGCCTGGGAGAGTTTACAGAGAGATATAGGAAAACACTACCGACACACCAGGAATAATACACTTTCTGGGTTGTTAAAGGACTGAATATTCAATCAGAAGACTGGTTTATTTGATTGAGAACCATGATGGCAGATTTTAGTTGATCAGATGGAGGGAAATTAGCTGATTTTCATTGGTTGAAGAGAGAGAAGCAGGCAGGGGAACTGTGCAGTAGAGAACTAAAGGAGAAGCCGACCCAGACCTCGGGACAGAGGCCTGTGAGTGTGTTGGTGTTTGACCATGGTGCTGATCTACTGTGTACCTTTCCAGTGCATATGGACCAGACCAGACCAAGATCAGGAGGAGCTGGAGGTAAAGGAACTTCTCTCTTCTGACATGCCAATGACAAACAAATTAAACTTAACCAGTACAGTATACTAGTAAGCTCTCTGGTCAGTTAAACTAACCATTGCAAACAATTTCTCTTGGGCAGTAACCTAAATGGGAGGAAATGTATTCTCTTCTGTCGCTCCTCGTGTGTACACATACAATTTGATAAGACTTTTTACATGAATTCAGGGTATGTGATATGGGAGAAGAATGTGCAAAAATAAATATTCCATATCACTGACATTTGTACGGACTTTCCACATTTGACACGTCAGCTAAACAGCATGCTCTGTTTCTGATTAACATACCTTCTTTAACGAGGCTGTGTTTAATTAGGAGCAGGCATTGTGGGACATCAAATTTGACCTTTCACCTTTACTCTTACCTGCAGGACACATCAGACGAACAGGGCAGAGAGGCACTGTTAGGGGGTGAAGAGGCGCCCTCTCCTTCAGCCACCGGTACCACTCTCACCCCAACATGTTCCCTAGATTCTCCCACCTCACCCATATTAATCACATCACCCATGGCAACAGGCGCCACGGAAACGTCCACGTCCGTCACCCCCAGACGGCGGGCGGGGCGATCGAGGCCTCGGCCAATCTCTGACTACGCTCAGCTGGTTGCCAGGAAGTACGCCATCCCCGAGGAGGAGGCGGAGCTACATCCTGAGGAGAGGACTACAAATGGAACTCCCTGTCAGGACTTCAAAAGTAATGGAGGCTCGCAGGACAGTGACAGCCAAGAGAACTACAATATGAATGGAGATCTCCGGTGCCGGAGAAGACGGCCTATGTCTGTGATTGGAGGAGTGGATCTGTACTCTTCACCTGGCGCTGAGGAGAGAGAGGACCGCCTGCCGTCTGTAAGCATCTCACTGTTTAACAATGGCTAGATATACTGAGAGATTTGTGTAACATAGTATGTCAAATAATGCCCTGTTTGTGATTGAGGTGCAAAACCCTTGGACGTTCTCAAAGGCCCCTAACACTGTCCTTTCCATGTCGCTCTAGCCCCTGTCACGCCCCCCTGTCCCATCACACCAAGTGCCCTCCTACAGGGTTGTGTCGGCCAGGTTCCGCCCCTCCACCTTCTCCCAGAGCACCCCCATTGGACTGGACCGCCTTGGACAACGCAAACTACACAGAGTTCTCAGTGGTGAGGGAGGGAGTGTGTGTGAAAGGGAGGAATAAAGATGGAGCATGTCTGTCTATGAGAGGCAGAGTGGGGTAGAATGTCTGTTAAAGAAGCGTAAAGCAGAGAGCAGATTGGCCAACATGCACGCATGTTGTGTAACAACAACACAATACTCTGTCCATGTATGAAGGTACGAGATCCGAGTTAAAAGTACGCAGAAATGAATAGGGCCTGATTTTTAAAAAACAACAACATTTTAATCAAAAATAAATCCACTGAGTAAATCTAACAACCCGATTCTCGAGCTGCAACACACAGACATGTACGGAGTTTGTGTCAACGAACATGGAAATGAATACATCATTATTCAACGTAGCTTCCTCGTGTCTGTCCCTCCTGTTTGTTGTGATGCTGAGTTTGCGGACTGTCTGCTGTAAGTTAACACATGGACTCGGTGTGTTGTGGAAAGGTAAACACATTGGTTGAAACTAACGTTAGCGAACATAAAATGGACATTCAGTGGGCTCTAATGTGCCAGCAGTTCACTCGCATTTGCTAGTGAAAGAAATGAAATACAAGTACGAAAAATAACTGTTCGCATTTGTGCGAGTGTGAAAAACATTTATTTCTGCGTCCCATTAGTTGTATTTTCCACGTAACATTACGAGGAGAACGCAAACCTGATAGACTAACAGTAATTATGATCCACATAACATTACGAGGAGAACGCAACCTGATAGACTAACAGTAATTATGATCCACGTAACATTACGAGGAGAACGCAACCTGATAGACTAACAGTAATTATGATCCACGTAACATTACGAGGAGAACGCAACCTGATAGACTAACAGTAATTATGATCCACGTAACATTACGAGGAGAACGCAACCTGATAGACTAACAGTAATTATGATCCACGTCACAAAAAGCATTACCAAAGTATATTCAAAAATAAATATAAACATCTTGGAATTAAATGGAGTCGAGTTTAGAAGACAGCGCGATGAAGAATGAATGAGTGTCCTGTATTAGATTCAGAGGCAATGCTTCTAAAATGCCTTTGCACTACATTTTAGATTTGATCAATTTCAAAAATCTGAAATGATATATGCTCTGCAAATAAATACAACAGACACCTTTACATAGGCTGAAACAGACTCTTCTAGCGAACAGCGTTCAGATTCTCTTTGCGGTGGCCTACTGGACAGCGTTCAGATTCCCTTTGCGGTAGCCTACTGAACAGCGTTCAGATTCCCTTTGCGGTAGCCTACTGAACAGCTTCAGATTCCCTTTGCGGTAGCCTACTGAACAGCCTTCAGATTCCCTTTGCGGTAGCCTACTGAACAGCCTTCAGATTCCCTTTGCGGTAGCCTACTGAACAGCCTTCAGATTCCCTTTGCGGTAGCCTACTGAACAGCCTTCAGATTCCCTTTGCGGTAGCCTACTGAACAGCCTTCAGATTCCCTTTGCGGTAGCCTACTTGAGCTTTGTGTAGCCAGTCTGTGTCAATGTGATCATTTTGTTTTTATGTTTTCAAAATGATTTTGCTTTTAGTGTTGATTAGGAACCCGTGTCTAAAAAGCCAGTACTTGTGAGCTGGCCCTAGTGATTGGCCCTGTTTGAGAGGTGACTAGCGTTCTCTGCTATAGAGACTAAACTTGGGGGCATGTGCTAAGAAAAACGTTATAGATAATTATCTCCATTCTATACTGTACATGTAATGGAATAAACATACAGACAATCTGTGCTAATTCTACAAAACATATATTTATATTATATGTTCTGTACTTATCAGTATGAATCTTTTATTTATGTTTTCTAAATACCTTTTCAGAGGACTAACTGAACCAGGTGTGATGCATAATGTTTGTCTAAGCACATGAATCTCCAATTTGCTGCCAGTCTTGTACTCTAAACAGTTGGACAGGGTTGGCAGGTCTGGGAGAGCTTTGAAAGTTAGTGTGTAAAATAGTGTGTTTACCATCTTTCCAGAGTGTGTAATGTGTAAGAGCAGGGTTCCCCAACTGGCCCAGGGGTGGGTTTTTTTTTCCCCCCCAATTTTTCTAAACAAAACCCACAATTATTTATATATATACATATGTGTAATTATTATTTATTTATTTTCGTTGTAAACTAAAAACACCAGGAAACCAGCTCCAATTGATTTCATTTTAGGAAATATTTTCCCATGCATAATAGTGACGTGATCGTATACAAATGTAAACAAGGTTTGAAATGATTGTTTTAGTTAAACATATCTGTTTGGGCTTCTTGCGGTCAATTTGCCTTCTACAAATGATTTGTATTTGTCGCAGCCCCCCGACCATCCACTCAAGAACAAATCAGCCCGCGGCTGAATATAGTTGATGATCCCTGGTGTAGTGAGTGCTGTTTGTGTGTGTGAGAGAGCATGTCTGATGTGTGTAACTGTACTAACTCTCTCCTCCCCACAGCAGACGGAGGCTCAGAGTGTTGTGCAGCGGTGGATGGTGACAGTGTGAGTGAGGAGGAGGGGAGCTTCGATGAGCTCAGTGATGTCACAACGTACCTGCAGCCTGGGGTGGGGCTGTCTGCTCTCAGCCAGGTGTGCTGCTTATCTACCTGCCTGCCTGTGTGTTAAATTGCAGGATGCATTCAGCATCAGATGTAACCAATGTTCCCTCAAGAAATTCGGCACTGATCAAATTTCATCTCTGCTGAGTGCAAACTTGAATGTTGGGAAAATTCTGTGCAACTTCCAGTGCGAGTTTATCAATCAAATTTCAATCAAATTGACTTATAAAGCCATCAGCTGATGTCACAAAGTGCTGTACAGAAAACCAGCCTAAATCCCCAAACAGCAAGCAATGCAGGTGTAGAAGCAAGTTTACTCTGAACACTGAGGTTGTACCTGTTTTTAGTTAGTTTTTAACAGTGCTCAAGTAAGCTACTGTGGCTATTTGATCATAATGTAGGCCTACCAGAGTGGCCTACTATAAAAAGAAAATGGAGAAAATGGATCATATCTTAACATGTACAGTGCCTTGCGAAAGTATTCGGCCCCCTTGAACTTTGCGACCTTTTGCCACATTTCAGGCTTCAAACATAAAGATATAAAACTGTATTTTTTTGTGAAGAATCAACAAGTGGGACACAATCATGAAGTGGAACAACATTTATTGGATATTTCAAACTTTTTAACAAATCAAAAACTGAAAAATTGGGCGTGCAAAATTATTCAGCCCCCTTAAGTTAATACTTTGTAGTGCCACCTTTTGCTGCGATTACAGCTGTAAGTCGCTTGGGGTATGTCTCTATCAGTTTTGCACATCGAGAGACTGAAATTTTTTCCCATTCCTCCTTGCAAAACAGCTCGAGCTTAGTGAGGTTGGATGGAGAGCATTTGTGAACAGCAGTTTTCAGTTCTTTCCACAGATTCTCGATTGGATTCAGGTATGGACTTTGACTTGGCCATTCTAACACCTGGATATGTTTATTTTTGAACCATTCCATTGTAGATTTTGCTTTATGTTTTGGATCATTGTCTTGTTGGAAGACAAATCTCCATCCCAGTCTCAGGTCTTTTGCAGACTCCATCAGGTTTTCTTCCAGAAAAGTCCTGTATTTGGCTCCATCCATCTTCCCATCAATTTTAACCATCTTCCCTGTCCCTGCTGAAGAAAAGCAGGCCCAAACCATGATGCTGCCACCACCATGTTTTATCAGTGGGGATGGTGTGTTCAGGGTGATGAGCTGTGTTGCTTTTACGCCAAACATAATGTTTTGCATTGTAGCCAAAAAGTTCCATTTTGGTTTCATCTGACCAGAGCACCTTCTTCCACATGTTTGGTGTGTCTCCCAGGTGGCTTGTGGCAAACTTTAAACGACACTTTTTATGGATATCTTTAAGAAATGGCTTTCTTCTTGCCACACTTCCATAAAAGCCAGATTTGTGCAATATACAACTGATTGTTGTCCTATGGTCAGAGTGTTCCACCTCAGCTGTAGATCTCTGCAGTTCATCCAGAGTGATCATGGGCCTCTTGGCTGCATCTCTGATCAGTCTTCTCCTTGTATGAGCTGAAAGTTTAGAGGGACGGCCAGGTCTTGGTAGATTTGCAGTGGTCTGATACTCCTTCCATTTCAATATTATCGCTTGCACAGTGCTCCTTGGGATGTTTAAAGCTTGGGAAATCTTTTTGTATCCAAATCCGGCTTTAAACTTCTTCACAACAGTATCTCGGACTGCCTGGTGTGTTCCTTGTTCTTCATTATGCTCTCTGCGCTTTTAACGGACTTCTGAGACTATCACAGTGCAGGTGCATTTATACGGAGACTTTATTACACACAGGTGGATTGTATTTATCATCATTATTCATTTAGGTCAACATTTGATCATTCAGAGATCCTCACTGAACTTCTGGAGAGAGTTTGCTGCACTGAAAGTAAAGGGGCTGAATAATTTTGCACGCCCAATTTTTCAGTTTTTGATTTGTTAAAAAAGTTTGAAATATCCAATAAATGTCGTTCCACTTCATGATTGTGTCCCACTTATTGTTGATTCTTCACAAAAATATACAGTTTTATATCTTTATGTTTGAAGCCTGAAATGTGGCAAAAGGTCGCAAAGTTCAAGGGGGGCGAATACTTTCGCACGGCACTGTAAATAGCTGTTCTATCATTCAGCCTACAGTAGCAGCCAATATGTAGGGACCTTGTTTGGAACCTGTTTTATTTACTTGTCCTTCAGACAGGGAGGTGACTGAAAGAGTTGTTGTTTGATGCAAGAAACCACTCTACAAAATAAAATGCATGATTATTACAGAGAATCAGACAATTATGCTACCCTCTGCCTATTGGCTACTTAGCGTATTCAAGCCTGTCTCAAAATACAACAGTGCCCCTTTAAGACAAAACAAATCTACAGTGGGGCAAAAAAGTATTTCGTCAGCCACCAAGTGTGCAAGTTCTACCACTTAAAGATGAGAGGCCTGTAATTTTCATCATAGGTACACTTCAACTATGACAGACAAAAAGAGAAAAAAAATCACATTGTAGGATTTTTTTATGAATTTATTTGCAAATTATGGTGGAAAATAAGTATTTGGTCAATAACAAAAGTTTTTCTCAATACTTGAAGAAGGTCAAATGTTTTATGTAAGCCTTCAAGGTTTTCACACACTTGCTGGTATTTTGGCCCATTCCTCCATGCAGATCTCCTCTAGTTTTGGGGCTGTTGCTGGGCAACACGGACTTTCAACTCCCTCCAAAGATTTTCTATGGAGTTGAGATCTGGAGACTGGCTAGGCCACTCCAGGACCTTGAAATGCTTCTTACGAAGCCACTCCTTCGTTGCCCGGGCGGTGTGTTTGGGATCATTGTCATGCTGAAAGACCCAGCCACGTTTCATCTTCAATGCCCTTGCGGATGGTTTTCACTCAAAATCTCACGATTTTTTCTGCACTGATCAGTCGTGCAGAAAAACAGCCCCAGAGCATGATGTTTCCACCCCCATGCTTCACAGTAGGTATGGTGTTCTTTGGATGCAACTCAGCATTCTTTGTCCTCCAAACACGACGAGTTGAGTTTTTACCAAAAAGTTCTATTTTGGTGTCATATGGTTAGATGAAATTCTCCCAATCTTCTTCTGGATCATCCAAATGCTCTCTAGCAAAATTCAGACAGCCTGGACATGTACCGGCTTACGCAGGGGGACACGTCTGGCACTGCAGGATTTGAGTCCCTGGTGTCGTAGTGTGTTACTGGTGGTAGGCTTTGTTACTTTCATCCCAGCTCTCTGCAGGTCATTCACTAGGTCCCTCCGTGAGGTTCTGGGATTTTGGCTCACCGTTCTTGTGATCATTTTGACCCCACGGGGTGAGATCTTGCGTGGAGCCCCAGATCGAGGGAGATTATCAGTGGTCTTGTATGTTTTCCATTTCCTAATAATTGCTCCCACCAGAAATCTTGCTTGTTTGTAGGTGACCAAATACTTATTTTCCACCATAATTTGCAAATAAATTCATTAAAAATCATACAATGTGATTTTCTGGATTTTTTTTCCTTCTCATTTTGTCTGTCATAGTTGAAGTGTACGTACCTATGATGAAAATTACAGGCCTCATCTTTTTAAGTGGGAGAACTTGCACAATTGTTGGTTGACTAAATACTTCTTTGCCCCACTATGTACCTAACTCATTTTTCATAAAGGTCTAGAAATGTATACTTTTTGTGCTCTTGTTGGAAGCAATCACTCTCCTATTGCAGACTACATAGTATCTATAACTGGGCTAATAACTGTAACTTGCAAAGGATATTAACTAAATGTGCACAACTGGCTACATGCAGCTCTTGCTTTGATCTCAAAACAAGCGCGCCTACTCACAACTGGGGCTGTTGCGGTGATCGTATTACCGCCACACCGGCGGTCACGAGTCATGAAGGCAGTCAAATTCCACATGACTGTTTAGTCACGGTGATTAGGCTTCTCCAAGCTCTGATGCTGCTGGTGGTCATTAGTACCGAACTTGCTAACTGCCTCAGCACTCTATTTTCCCTCTAATCACTGACATCAATGCGAATATATTTGAACATCTAATCAAACACTTCGAGAGCTCATGTTGCTCAATATTTCATTAAGCTATGCAATTGCATAAGAGAACAGAGTGATGGCCTCTATTAAAAAGAGGATCCCATCAGCTTTCTATAGGCTAGGCCTACTATATTTCTAAACTTTCCTAATATTAAGCACATTGCTTATATTTAGAACAGGAGTGTAGCCTACCTGGCTGGCATGAAAATGAACTACAGGAAAAGCTACTTAATGCATAGATAACATGTATTTTTCCCACTGCCCCTGTTTTGATTCAGGTGCATGATAATGGTTCATTCTAAATCAAAACAAATGTCACACATTAATTAGTATATGTAAAGACGAGATTAAATCAAGAATAATCTGATGGGTGACAATTTTTGCCTATCACTTGTCAATTACACTACCGTTCAAAAGTTTGGGGTCACTTACAAATGGCCTTGTTTTTGAAAGAGAAGCACATTTTTTGTCCATTTTTAAAATAACATCAAATTGATCAGAAATACAGTGTAGACATTGTTAATGTTATAAATTACTATTGTAGCTGGAAACATCTGATTTTTAATGGAATATCTACATAGGTGTACAGAGGCCCATTATCAGCAACCATCACTCGTGTGTTCCAATGACACGTTGTGTTAGCTAATCCAAGTTTATCATTTCAAAAAGGCTAATTGATTATTAGAAAACCCTTTTGCAATTATGTTAGCACAGCTGAAAACTGTTGTCTTGATTTAAGAAGCAATACAACTGGTCTTCTTTAGACTGGTTGTGTATCTGGAGCATTAGCATTTGTGGGTTCGATTACGTGCTCAAAATGGCCAGAAACAAAGGCCTTTCTTCTGAAACTCGTCAGTCTATTCTTGTTCTTTGAAATGAAGGCTATTCCATGCTAGAAATTGCCAAGAAACTGATGATCTCGTACAACGGTGTGTATTACTCCCTACACAGAACAGCGCAAACTGTCTCTAACCAGAATAGAGAAGGGAGTTTGAGGCCCCGGTACACAACTGAGCAAGAGGACAACTACATTAGTTTCTAGTTTGATAAACAGACGCCTCACAAGTCCTCAACTGGCAGCCTCGTTAAATAGTACCCACAAAACACCAATCTCAACGTCAACAGTGAGGCGACTCCGGGATGCTGGCCTTCTAGGCAGAGTTCCTCTGTCCAGTGTCTGTTCTTTTGCCCATCTTAATCTTTTATTTTTATTTCCCAGTATGAGATGGCTTTTTCTTTGCAACTCTGCCTCTGCCTGTGTGCCATTGGAACACAGGAGTGATGGTTGCTGATAATGGGCCTCTGTACTCCTATGTAGATATTCCATTAAAAATCAGCTGTTTCCAGCTACAATAGTCATTTACAACATTAACAATGTCTGCAGTGTATTTATGATCAATTTGATGTTATTTTAATGGACAAAAAATTTGCTTTTCTTTCCAAAACAAGGACATTTCTAAGTGACCCCAAACTTTTGAATGGTAGCTAATATATATTATTTGTGACTTTTTCATAGTTGCACACCTATGTAGCCTAGCCCATAGGCCAATATGTTTTAATAAAGTTTGTATCACAACTGAAGTTGCCAAATGCATAATTGCATTTGCGGTCACTTTTGATAATGGTGTTTTCCGCCAGTGGTACATTCACACTTATAGCCTCCTTCCGTGTGCGCATTGCTGCGCTTATAATATGAAGAAATAGCCTTATGGTTTATCAACATTTTAAGCTGAACGTTTTGATCTAAAAAGTTTTTTTGATGCTAGTGGTTGTATTAATTTGGGCTCTATCGCAACTGTCCCATACTATTTTTTAAAATGTATTAAATCTTTATTTTACATAATAGAACAGGTCTACTTTTGTACTATGGGGGTCAGTTGATTAACATAGTCTCGGGCTTTTGCTGTTCAAAGTAAATGTGAACAGTTCTTCCAATATCTTCAATATGCACATCAGAGTTGGATAAGGACGTGAGAAGTTGCGTCACCCGACGTGTCTGTCTTAATTTGTAGCCTGTGAGAAAGCCCCGACCAGCTGACGGAGAGCTGTGTGAGTGAGAGACTCTTCGGATTGCACGGCACACTCAAAAGAGAAGAAGAGCACAGCACTTAGGGCCGTAAAAGGAATGGGTTTTTTTTAGGGTGCATTACAGCCACAAAGGGGATTCCGCCGTGAAATTCGAGGCGTTATCAAGTGCGTGTCAAATTGTGATTGAGACTATTGAAGTGTACAGCCTGTGCCATAAACAATACAGAACTCGTCCCTTTTCAAGCTATTTTCTTTGAAATTATCATTAGTCTCATCATGCAGCCTTACAATGTATTAAAAATCAAAACAACGTTTGTAGAACAACTAAAGTTACATTTAATAAATCTAAATTAAGCATATAGGAATACCTGTTTCTTTAACTGCTCAACACTGAATAGCCAAATGTGCGCACTCAATCGTTTGGAGACAATATTTATTTTATTTAGCTTTGTTCAATTGTATTCACCATACTATAAAGTAATGCAACATAATTATAAGCTAATCTTGTCTGCTAAATGAAATAGTGTAGCCCACAGCCATATGGCATAGCCAGATCAGGACCTAACATAAAGACAACTCAGAGTATGCTATTCTGTTCTTCTGAAATAGTCTACATTTTCTTCATATCATGTTTCTTTAGACCTGTCTAAAATAAACCATGGATTTATTGTGAAGGTGTGGTCTATAATACATGGATTTATTCAACTTTTTAAAATGTGTGGAAGCCAGGAGATGCTTAATGTGTTTGTTAATTAACAGTCAATTACCATGAGACTGACAGTTATTCACTTGACAATCACAGTCTGACAATTTTGTGACCGTCACAGCCCTACTCACGACCACTCATGCTGTAAACACAGTCCAGGTCCAAGTAAATGGTACAGATCCATATAGGAAATGGTCTATTTGCATGTAGGCCTACTGCAGCTCTGATTGTTTACGCTGCACCGGTCTGTGTAGAGTACATGCTGAGTAGTGCGTGTCAATACAATAGAATCCTACTCCTATGCGTTCTGTCTACAACAAAAGCTAAGCTGTTGCATAGTTCGTTTTGTTTCAGTATGTTGCGTTGAACGTGGGTAATATTGGGTTGATTCGATCACAATTGCCACAGTAAAGAGAAACCTTGAGTGTTAACTTCCACTCCATAATAAATACAAAGTTTTTTTTTACAGAAAAAATGGAGGAATGCCTTGGAGATCGATCAGTCGTTGAATGAAGTTCAATATCGTACTTCTCTCTGTGGGCTGATATTTCTGTGCGGTGGTCTGGGGGCTACTGCGCATGCGCGCTGCTTAAAGGGAACATTGGATAAATGTCTCTAAGACAATATGCCGTTTCTGCAATCCCTGATGTGTGTGTGATCTGTTTTGGTCTGAGTTTGGACGCAGCTCTGGTGTCCCAAGTCCAAGCGTAATCTGTGTCAGACATGAGTATGCTGTGCATGTAATTCTGTATTTATTTGTGCGTGTCTGTCATTACATAAGCTCGGTAACCCTCCACTTCTCTCTTACCCTTTTTTCTCTCGTTCTCTCAGTGGATCAGCCAGGGTCAAGCTGTGTATGCAGAGGCCCTGTGGGACCATGTGACAATGGAGGAGCAGGAGCTGGCGTTCAAGGCGGGGGATGTGATCCGGGTGCTGGAGGCCCCTCACAAGGACTGGTGGTGGGGCATGGGGGCAGACAGGGAGGCCTGGTTCCCCTCCAGCTTCGTCAGGGTAAGACAACACGGAGTCAACACACTTGTGCACTAGCCCTGTTGCATTGAAAAGAAATAAAAATCTGTCAAAGTCAATTATTTAACAGCTCTTTGTTTTTATTGATCTTTTTTCACAACAACAAGAAACAAACAGATCAGGTCATGAGGCAAAAAGAGGTCAAAAACAAAACAACTTTCTGAACAAGCCATTGACATGATCGGCTTGGATCAGGAAGCAAGAAAATACAACAAGTGTCCATGTTTTGTCTTAAGTAGACATTCTGCCCTCTGTGTAATTGATGTTTACGCTAGACTCTGCCAGCTGTCTTGGCTGCAACCCAGCCCCTTAGTAGTGTGTGTTCAAGGGAAAGGGTAGTGTGGGTTTTGGGGGTTTCCCTGGTGAATTGTGTTGATTTACAGTTGCATCTTAATAAGGCAAGCTATGGTAACCGTGGTGAGGCCAGTTAATTGACGGGGGGGGGTGACCGCTTGGTAATTGCCCCTGTTGGGGATTGTTGGCGACGGACAGGGTTTGTTAACCATACATGGTGTTTCTAATGTTACCATAGGGATGTAGGTTGGGTTAATAGGGTTTCATTCACAGATGTGTGACTCTGGTTCACCTGGTAACGTGTGTGTGATTTGACAGGTGCGTGTGAACCAGGAGGAGGATTCTGGAGTGGAGAGTGTAGAGCGTTGTGCTCTGGACCAGGAAAACCCACACACTGCCCCCCGGGACACACACAGCGCTGAGCACCGCCACCAGATGAGGACCAACGTGGTCAAAGAGATCATGAACACAGAACGCATCTACATCAAACACCTCCGGGACATCTGTGAGGTGGGTGGAGGCTCAACCAGAAACATTAACCCGACCCTAACCCATCTCTCTCCTCCATCGTCACTGACATTACCGATAGGGTAGAATTTACCTTAGTTTTTCTCTCCTGCTCTCCTCTCTTCTCCTTGCCTCTTTTTGGAAAAATGGTCAAAGGTAATTGAGGAGCGAAGGAGAGGAAATGTGTGAACGAATGCATTTGTATGAAATGAAACTCTCCTTGTCTACTCACGCTTCATCCGGCAAATGAAGTTTAAACGGGTGGAATTCCAGAATAATTGTGTGAAGTGATAAAACAAATGTAGCTAGTTGTGCAACACATTTTATAGATACAAGGAGAACACCTGACTCAAGATGCTATGAGAACACCTGACTCAAGATGCTTTGAGAACACCTGACTCAAGATGCTTTGAGAACACCTGACTCAAGATGCTTTGAGAACACCTGACTCAAGATGCTTTGAGAACACCTGACTCAAGATGCTTTGAGAACACCTGACTCAAGATGCTTTGAGAACACCTGACTCAAGAACACCTGACTCAAGATGCTTTGAGAACACCTGACTCAAGATGCTTTGAGAACACCTGACTCAAGATGCTTTGAGAACACCTGACTCAAGATGCTTTGAGAACACCT